>NC_141998.1:8851312-9027531 GCF_049901715.1 Pseudonaja textilis | reverse complement strand
GGGTTTCCTGCCTAAGCAGGGGGTTGGACTAGAAGACCTCCAAGGTCCCTTCCAACTCTGTTATTCTATTCTAATAACCTATTTTATCTACCTTAACTGAAATAAAGGACAAAATTGTGCCTTTCTACCCCTTGCATGTACAGAAAGAGACCCGATTTAAGTAGTTAACAGAATACCTTTCATGAAATGAGTAGTGATGGACTGGCAGAATCATTTAAGTGAATAGGATAAACTACCCACCATGCCTGCTGTAGGAACTGACCAGGCTAAGCCCGAGGAAGGAATCAAGCACATCATCAATCTCAAGTCCCTGCACACCCACAAGTCCCTTCAACCCTCCTTGAATTCTGTTGACTCTTATCTACTGACAACTTGCCTTGACCATTAGTAGTTCAGATTGTTGTAGAGCAGGGGTATCAGACTGGCGACCCATGGGCCGCTTGTCTCATTTGCAGTCCAGGCCCATCCCAGCTCCTCAAAGGAAAAAAAAAAGTAATGATACATCACGTGACAGCAATGTGACATGGCAAGTTTGACACCCATGTTAAAGAGAGATAGCATGGAAAAAAACTTGTACTCATCTGCACAACTCTGGTTCCTGATTTCTTGCACAACACCTGTTTCTATCATAAGAATTGCTACCTTTCAAGCATCTTCCACCTGAACAGTTGTTTGATTGTACAATGAAAAGGTCTGCCTCTGTTTGTTAAACTGATTGTGATCCCATGTACTAAAAGTAGGAAGAATGTTCTTCTTTTTTTTTTTACTAATCTTACTAAGGGATAGGGAGGGATAGTGGTTTTAATTTCTTTTCCTCTTTAAATATTCAGGTGTTAGTGTTCTACAATGATAATTCTTCCCATTCAATCAATGGCTCCCCATTTGTTGGAAGAGCTGAAGAAATTTCTCATCATTTTACAGAAACAGATAGAGCCTGCTGTGAGACTGATTGTCTTCCTAAAAGTCAAATCAAACATGCCAAAACAATGATGTGCAAATTGGAAAAAAAAACCTCTCACAGGGAAGCACCAAGGAATCTGGCAATGTCAGCCACCGGAGCAACATTAATCTGAAGTTTTATTTTAACAGATGGTTAGTATTGCATTAACAAAAAAATATGTTTCAGTGGGATCGGTGAGTGTGTACTGGATACCCAATAGTACTTGGAGAGCCAAGCTGTGTTCCACTGCAAATTTCAGACAGAATCTGTTTGGGTTAGCATCAAGGGCAAATAAAGGGGAGAGATGTTTGCACTGACAATTTCAGAATGCAACAGGAACAGACAGCAGCCTAGCAGCTGAACATCTTTCTAATCCTATAGTCACACAATCTAGTGCATGCTGTGTTAATTAGATAGAAAAAAAATAAAAGAAAAAATAAAACATGCACTCTTTTTTTCTGCTGTGATTCTTACATTTAGGAAGATGTTTCTCTTATTCCTATCTAGAACAGAAGCATTGATTCACTTGAATGAGTCTTCTGACTGAATACCATTTTTCCCATATGTGGTTTGCCAATTTTGATAGCTAATGGCTCCCAGGCAGGATGAGTTCCACCTGCTTTGGGTTGGGGAGAACATCATAGTCTCTGCCAATGAAGTAGTTATACCACGTGCCAATAAACACAGGGTTAAAATGAACAACGATAGAAATGAGTTTCTATAGAAGGTAGATATTCACCTGTTTATAGAGGGGAAATCAAGGTGTTGGAACTGCTGAGCATACATCCTTAATAGAAACAATAGGTATGTAGAGACATTTAGAAAGATGCATTTAAAGGAAATAGCTTGAAAGATCCTGCAATCACTTATTGTAATGTAATCCTATAGCATTCTGGCAAACTATGTGGATTCTGCTAAAAAGAAGCAATTTTGAATACATCTCTGTCTCTGTCTGTCTGTCTGTCTGTATGTATGTCTCTCTCTCTCTCTCTCTCTCTCTCACACACACACACACAAAAGTGAGAAGGAAAATGAAGTCTGGTTTCTCACAATAGCAATACCAATAGCACTTAGATTTATATACCACATCACAGTGCTTTACAGCCCTCTCTCTAAGTGGTTTACAGAGTCAGCATCTTGTTCCCAACAACATGGGTCCTCATTTTACCAATCTCAGAAGGATGGAAGACTAGTCGACCTTGAGCCTGGTGAGATTCAAACTGCCAAATTGCAGTCAGCAGCAGTCAGTAGACATAGCCTGCAGTACTGCACTCTAACCACTGTGCCACTGAGGCTCTTGAATCATACTATAACTCAGATGAAACTATATTTGACTAGATGTAGGTTAGGGAATTTCTGTGCCGCTCCCATGCTCCATTTTTTGCCTCTTGGGCCTCAGGGAGGCCTCCTGGGAGGCTGTTTCTGCTCCCAGGCTGCTTCCCTGAGGCCCAGGAGGCAGGGAAAAAAAATGGAGCGCGGGCATGGTGCAAAAAAAGGAAGAAGCCACACCCACCCAGTCACACGGCCACATCCACCTAGTCACTCCCACCTAGCCACGCCCACAGAACAGATAGTAAAAATATTTGCATCCCACCCCTGATCTGCTTGTATAATGTATTTGTGTTTTAATGAACTGGGATAGTCCACATCATTCAAGCATCTTCCCTTCTTCCAATCTAAACATATGCCACTGCTGTCAACATAACCCAAATTGAAAGCTAAATCAGACTAAATTCAAGGGCATGGCATTCCAGTATTAACAACTCAAAATCAGACAGCACAAAACAATGGCACACATTGCCAACAACCATTAAAGCTCTCCTTTGTCTATATTTGTGATAAATATGTGCCAACAACAGTATGAACTTCCTCACCTATTCCCCTATATTGGGTTGCTTTTTTCCCCCACTTCCCCCAGGAAATAAATTCAGTGGGTTTTTTTATGCACATCCCAAGCATCGACCTATTATAATTTTGCACAGCTTATTTTTTATCATATTTTAAGTAGCAAATTTCCCTCATATTTTGCCCAAATGCCTTTTAGTTAAGGCTAGACTGGAACATGTTCTAAAGAACAGCTGGGCTTCTTGATTGCCAGCCTAATAATTTTCTCTTTCCTCTGGCTCTCCAGCTTTTAATCTGGACAATTGGTTTCAGCCCAGGCTTCTGTTGATATAAGTTACATTTCAGGTTGTTATTTTATTTTTTTTCATTTGACACTTCACCAACCCAATGCTGATAAAAGAACCATTTCCCAAACTCAAATTTGCTGTGGCTCTCAGAGAAAGGAAATCAATATTCATTTATCAGGCTGCCTTAGCTAGCAGTGGAGAAAGCTGGTAGCCTTCATGAGTATGCAAGAATGTTGGGCTGTGCTAATGTTCACTTTCATCAAAGGCTCAGGGAGAGCATCCTTTTGAAGCAAAATTGCAAAGCAAAGGGAATGCCCGATTCTCAATGGTGAAAGGCTGTTTCATTTAGCCAGGAGTTATGCATAAGGAGGATGAGCAGAAGCCACCACATCAAAGTAAAGTCCCTGCAAGAGGCAGACAGCTGTACCTCTGCAAATCCTTTCAATGTGTGGTGTAAGTCATGCCATTTCCTCAGTGTGTGTTAAACCACAGTGAAATGGATCCAGAACTTTTGTAATAATATGTGAGGATGATTTTGAAGAAGCAGAGAAGAGATGCTGCTTAGGGAATGAACAAGGAAGAGAGGAGGGGACCCTGCAGTTATTTAACAATCAGAGGAAGAAACTTAGGAAAAAGCCACCCTAATGGATCAAGTGGTTTAAAAAGTTGTTACCAGAGATTTTCAGACTTTCAAGAGTATATTAATGTAGACATGCAATAAAGTAGAATTAGTTCATCAAGTCATGTTTTATATGTGTTGCATCTATGTGGTGGACACAGAGCCATGGTGGCATAGTGGTTAAAATGCAGTATTGCAGGCTAATTCACTGCTTACTGCCAGGAGTTCGATTCTGACTGGCTCAAAGTTGACTCAGCTATCCATCCTTCTGAGGTAGGTAAAATGAGGACCCAGATGGTTGGGAGTAATATGCTGATGTTGTAAACAGCTTACAGAGGGCTGTGAAGCATGTAAGTGTTATTGCTATTGCTCTGTGACAATAGCAAGAGTTGAAATGGACAAGTGGTCCATGTATCCTTAGATAAGCTAAACTGCATTGCATGAAACATTAGCATTAATCTATTATTCAAGGTAAATTGAATGATAATTTTGGGTTCTTTCAAATAAGGGTTGGGAACACTGAAGGACAGATATCTCCCTCCTAGTAAATTCCTGCAGCATTTAAAGGAAGCCTGGGAAGCCACAGATGTTGCAAATTTGGGGGAACATTATTGTGCTGGGAAAAGTTGGACAGTGCTATCCACCTGTCACTTTGACCCTAGTGGAATTCCCTGAAATCATCTTCTCCTTTAAAAATACTAAGAACAATGTTTTTGCTTTTCATCAACCTGAATTAAAATTAGGAAGGTACTTTTAATAATTTCAGGAAGAGCAAGAAGTATTTAATGAACAGAGAATATCAACTGCAAAGAAGCAAAGGAAAGACACAAGAGAAGAGAATAAACAGGATGTTTGCAAATTTATTTGAGGCCCCTGGAGTTAAAAGAGGAAAGGTCCACAAATCAGGCTCTAATCAAACATCTACACAAATACAGCCTCCAATGTCTCCTGAAGTTGCTGGAGCTTGGGGGGTTGGAGTAGGAGAAGGCCCCAAAGGTGCCCTCTTGATGCCACAATCCCTTAAAAAGAACTTTTGACATAGAATTATTTCTTTAGTGTTACAGTAATCAATTTTGATTACTCATGACAAGTGCTTGTATATAATACCTACATCTTGAATTTCTTGGTAAAGCCAACTCAAGAAGCTTTCAAGAAAAATGAAATTGTATAAAGTGCATTGAAAAAAGAGCAAACAATAACAAAATAGTAAACTAACAACAACACTGATGGGAACAAATTCTAAAGCAACACTGATAGGAAGTTTAAAGTAGAAAAGATCTTGTTGAGCACAATTGTCTGAAGTGCCAAAAGAATGGTGATGAATAAAAATACATCTGACCAGGAAAGTTGTTCCAGAATCTTGAGTGCCACAAAAAAAATTCTTGTTTGTATTAGTTCACTTTTATCAATTCTCAGAATGTAATTGAATTTTGGAGGATGACTGGGTTTTCTCATCAGATCTATATGCAGGAAGATAATTTCTGAGGACCCAGGGTTCTAGACATTATAAGGCTTTTAAAAATATGAAAACTTTTATTGACTATGATATGTCTAGTGAAGTTGACATAGAAGAGACACACAGGAGTCTAAAATGCTCTGCTCAAATAAAATGCATTTTCAAAGTTGTCTTCAAGTATTCTCATGGGTAGTTATTTCCATAATCCCTTTGAGCGCAATGCCATTTAGTCATTCCTGTTGTTATGTCATTCAACTATGAAAATAAGTATTGTATCCTTGTCTTCAAAAGCAGTAATGACTAGAGACACAGAAGTAACCAAAGAAAAGAATTCATATTGGAGAAGTACCCTTGCTATCCCTGGGGGTTTAGAATGTTGTGATTAGTTCTGCACAGCATTTACTCTTTCCTCCTGTGGGATTTCTGCTAGGACATTTGGACTAGCAGAAAGCAGCTTAGGAATTGGCACCCTCCTTGTGTACCTCACAGTTGTCATCTTGGCATGGCACTGCAGTATTTATAAAACAATTAACAGTTACCAGAGACAAATGACACCTAGAAGAACTCAACATTAGTCAGCAAGAAGAAAAGTAAAAGAAAGCAAAAGGAAATTACCAAGTGACAAATACCAGGAATAGATCCAACCAATGTCCGGAGGGACTATATTAGAATTCACACTACCAAACAAACAATAGGTTCAGAGTGAAGGTTAATCATTTGTTTGTTTGCTTGTTTTTCCACTTTGACACAAACTAGCCCTGGGTCTGAAATATATAAATGATTTTTCCCTTCAAGAGCAGTCATTAAAAATGCTTCCTCTTTTGTGCCATTTTAAAAAATTAAATCTGGAAGGAGAATTGAGGCTTTATCTACAAAGACAAGCTTCGGTGTTTTGCTGCGAGATCAGTTACAAACATCCTCCAGCAGCTTCCATCACTAAAGTTTGCCTTGTATAAGCTTCATGAGGATCAAACCATGAGAATATAGGCTCACATTTGTGTAATCAGTAAGAAGCTCTTTGATGCATTACAAGCTTACCCAAAATGGTCCTTTTCTACTCAAATGAATCAGCTTTAATTGGTATTGCCAAGTAAGTTCCTGGCTTGGCATGTGAGTTTCAATGCTCCTTTTCAATCGAACATACAACTGTATGTTTCCCAGCTCGCTTCTGTATCTCCCATGTTCTTACCTAGCTCATTTTTTAATGTTATGGCAACTTGGCAACTAAAAACAGTACAGCATTTGTTCCTCTTTCATTTCCTGTATAGATTATACATATAGAATTTATTTTCCCATTTACATAGAGGGTTTTCTCTCTCTCTAATGTATTCTTCTCTATTGCATTATTGATGTCCAGATATTTCTTATCAACTTTGAGAGGTAGCCTTGAGAATTAATTAACTTTGCATTGCAATTTGTCCTGGACCTCCAGTTAATGGATTTTTCTGATGTATTTTATTCTTCTTTTTATTTATTTACTTTTTTCATTTTATTAGGAGTTGTATGGAAGCATGTTGTAGAAAAGCAGCAGTAACTAAGAAAAGAGAAATATTATTGTTGGCTATTGTTAAGACAACTAACTCCTTTGAGGCAGGATTTTGCTTTTGTTTTCTTGGGTAAGAAATTAATGAACTGAGGACAGAAAGCAATGGAATAAAAGTTTGGGAACTCATCTGTTCATTGACTCAGAACAGGATGAGAAGAAAGTTGGCTAGTGTGATGCTGCAAATGGTAGGCAAGTGTAGTGACTTGAAGACAAAGAATCTCATAAGTGGAACTTAATTTCTGGTACCTCATGTTGTTTTCTTGGCAATAATCGAGAAGGGTCTTATTTTTCATGATGATGATTATCTTACCTACAATCAGGTGTCCTATTATCCAAGTATTAGTAAGGTGTTTCCCTGGCTTATTGTTTTCAATCCGCTAATAAATGTATCTTTTTTTATTTTTTAGATTTTTATTGAATACTGTAGCATTTATTTAAAAAAAACATGTAGAAAGAATAAATGAATAAGATATGCTTAGTAAACTACAAATGAATATTTATATATCCAATCCCAATCCATTTCTTCATGGGTGTGAAAGGAAAAGGGTTGTCTATGAACTTACAGTTCTTGTGCGGTTAGTCAAAAAAGGAAAGAAAATTGAAAGAAAATAATTACAGGAAGTGAAATTACTTAGAAGTTTGGATGGTGAGAACAGCAAAGCACTGGAAAGCAGGGAGGTGATTCCTGGAGGTAGAGACATACTTAGTAAATTGATCATGCATTAGAAAGAATCTCATTTCAAGATGAGTGACCTCTTCAAAATTTTACAGCAAAAATTAAATAGTAACAGGTTGTCTCAAATTTAATTGCATAGATGTTCTTGTCCCAAGAGTGATGTTTTAAAGCAGAAGTTTTTGAAAAATGGGGAGCATTGATAAAAGAAAAAGTAAGGTACAGATTAAGGTCATTAGATGTGACATAGATATTCTTGCACCAACTAAGCCCTGAGATGTAGCCAACTTTGGATCTTGAAAATTAAGCCACTTAACTTTGGATAAGAGATTATTAGAAAATCCCAGGAGAAGATATGTTTATTGAGATTTTTTTTTTTTAAATGAAATATTCTTGAAGAAAGCTACAGAAAACCATTTTTATAGTTAAACAAGACTCCATGAAGTAATCCAAACTGACTTGACTTGAAAGAGATTCTACTTTTTCTTAGAATCCTTGCATTACACCAGGATAGAATTAAAATGATCCCCTAGATTAAGCATTTATAAATTTGCTTTGCTGACATGGAATGGAATGTGCAACCAGAATAAAAGAGTTGGAAGGGATCTTGGAGGTCCTCTAGTCCAAACCCCTGCACAAGCAGGAGACCCTATACCATTCCAGACAAATGGCTGTCCAGTCTCTTCTTAAAAACCTACAGTGATGGAGCCTCCACAACTTCTGAAGGCAAACCATTCCACTGGTTAATTGTTCTTACTGTTTGGAAATTTCTCCTTAGTTCTAGGCTGCTTCTCTCCTTGATTAGTTTCCATCTGTTGCTTCTTGTCCTGCCTCCTGACTAGACAAACCCAATTCCTGCAACCGTTCTTCAAATGTTTTTGCCTCCAGCCCCCTAACCATCTTTGTTGCTTTTTTCTGCACTCTTTCCAGAGTCTCTACATTTGTTTTATAATATGGTGACCAAAATTGGATGCAACATTCTAAGTGTGGTCTTACTAGCACTTTATAAAGTGGTACTAATATTTCACATGATCTTAATTCTATCTCTCTGTTAATGCAAGCTAGGGTTGTACAATTATCACAATGCATTACTAACCATGGACTTACATTTACTAATATTTCATAAATTCCCATCACATATTTGGTTAAATAAATTGTAGCAGAAATAATAAAAGCTGAAAGCATTTCTTTTTTTTTAACAAATTTTATTCAGTTTTTCACATTAAAAATAAAAATCTCTTTTTAGTGGACAACATATATCCAGGTCATCACCTTTACATACAAATATGACAGCAATTATGCATTCATATATGCATACTTAATTCTACTATTACCTTTTCCATTCCAAATTTTCAGTAAGGAGAGAAACAAACACATTAATCCTAGCCTCTTTCATCAATCTCAATTAGTCCAGCTGGGGGTCTATACCAAAAACATCAATCAATCCCACAGTCAGTCTTTCCTTGCTTTTTTCTTTATTCTGGTTCTGCTTTCACTTTCTAAGATTCTTACTTTGTTTCAATATTTCTTTAATGTTATATCCACACAAGTTCATTCAGAAACAGGATGCTTTCTCTTTTGTTTGAGCTCAAGTTTTTGTCAAAAGGCGGCACTCTCCATTATACAAAATCTTCACCTTTTCCCCCTATTTTTTTATTTAGGGTTTTTTGAACCTCAATATTTCAGCACAGTCCAGTCTCCAATTTGTAAACTTTATTATTATTATTTTTTGACAATCTTAAATCCGGCTTTGTTTTATGCCTGTTTATTCCCAAAATATTTTAGTCCATTTTAGTTAAATCTTTAGTTCCAGCTTCTTCCTTTCCCAGTTCGAAGCCCCGCTTAGCTGTCAAAAATATTTTCTTTTTTTCCCCCTGTCCCTTTGTAATTTTTCCGCTCACTTTTCTTTTCTTAAAAATTCCATGTTACCTTAATCCCAGGGTACTTTTGTTTAGTTGTATTACCCAGTTGTCCCAGTTCAGATGTTATCCACCTCTTTCTTCCCTCCTGCACAAATCTTAATCCAGCTGAGTCCTCCTCTTCAGGGTGGCCATTTTAAACCACCACTGCAGTCATCTTCAGGGGGTAAAAGACCAAGCCCAGGGGGGGAGATGTGGCTCCGCTCAACCTGGCTTGCAGCTTCCCCTTACTCCGCCGCCCCTCTAAGGCAGCTTCAAGCCCTAATCATAATAACCGGGGCTCTCCAACAAAAGAGCATGGACCATAGCCGCAGAGAGTTGCGATCTACGGTCCGTCAGTGAGGAGGCTCTGTCTTCTTCCCCTAAAGCTGAAAGCATTTCAATTTGAAATGGAAATCCTATCTTCCACCATAGATATGTATGTTTTCTGGAGAACCCAATTCAGAGAAGGTAAAGATAGTCAAATGAACATTTACTGAACAATCTTGAACTGAATTTGATTTATTTCCAAAATAAATAACTGCAGTAATGCAAATATAACATAGCCAAATATGTATTCAAACTAATAAAAAATTTTGAAATATGTGCAAAAGAAATAATGGTAATAAATCAGTGCAGTGTAAATGATACAAATGTATATTTTGTTATTGGATCTTGCTGGAATTGGTCCATTATTTGCTTTCTCACTCATTTACTTTCTTTGCGGAGTGATACTTTCCTCAACATGATATTTGACCAGATGGTCTCTGATAAAGATACAGGAAGGAAGGCTGTTGGGTGAGTGGATTATAGAAATATTCAACCCAGAACTGGATGAGATCAGTATCTTTCTTTGGCAAACCTGAATTGTATCTGACAAAATCCTTTCTTTAAACACTGTGTAAGCTTTGCAGATTTTAGCTGCTAGCTCTTATCTCTGGGTTTTCATGTGTGAAGGAAGTTTTCACAGCTACAGATGACAGATTTCTTTTTTAAGTATATTTGAATGTCTGGTTTGTATTTTGATTCATGCCGATTCCAACTGAGTATGTTAAAGGGATTACCAAAACCAAGAGAGATATGGTGACTAGAAATGTTTGCATAAGAGCAGTAGAATATTGGCCCTTTCCCCCTTAAAATGTTATCCTTTTGGTAATGATCTGTATGCAGTTCAGATTTTCAAAGTTTCAGTGCATTGGATTCAGCCATTTATACAAACACATTAAAAGGATGGATCCCAGTACAGATCCTTTCTCATTTCTCAAATCTCTCAATCGAAAAATCTATCCTAATGGGAATAACTCCCATTCCTTGCCTTATCTTCTTTTCTACTCAATGGGTGGCCCTAATATCATGAAAGTTTTGAATTGGTAATCTATCAGGAAACAATGTTACTATCCTTATCTCAGAATTGTTAAAAGTATTCAGGAGTATTAGTGAAGGATTTTTCCAAAAAGTGTTTTGACACAAAAATGTCTTGTATCATTGAATTCCATTGAATTAAACTATTGACACATGTAGACCAATATTACCAACACTGCCTGGAAGCAGAAGGTTTCTCCAATCCTACCCAGACATACCTATGACTGAATCTTCTGCATGAAAGCATGGTCTCCTCTGTAGAGCTTGATCAACTCCTGTGCTGATACTCTTAAATAATTTTAAGATATCATGAGACATTAAATTACAGTGGTACCTTAGTACTCATCATTATTTGGTTCTGGGAGGTATGATGAGAATCAAAAATGATACCAAACTTTTTTTTCATGTAAGGAATAATGCAGTGTGTCACGAGACAGTTGACACCAAAAAGTTTTAGCTTGTGCATTGAGTACCAAACAAATGATGGATACCAGGACAACGTTTTCATGTCAAAATTCATTGAGTACAGTGGTGCAATTCAACTGGTATAAAAACCGGTTCACTGAGCACATGCTTCGCCCATTTTCAACTGAATTACTTACCTTCTGCTGCTGCCTCAGTGACTGAAACAGCTGAGGCATGGCAAACCGCTTTGCCGCATGAATCAGCTGTGCTAAAAAGTCAGGAAATAAAGCACAACATAGAGCAGGGATGAGGGGGCAGGGACAAACACTCCCTGGAACCAGTCCGAATTGATAGAACCCCACCCCAAGTGAGTACCAAATTTGATGAGTTTCAAAGCAATTATGAAGGTACCACTGTATATTTATTCTTCTTCAGTAAAATTTCAGCTGCATGACTTATAATTATTAAAAGTAAAGCAATGGCTTCTGTTTACAATTTCAGCTTTGTGAGGCCACATGAGAGATTATGCAGCCACCTAATACGTCCAACTTTTCCTTACCAGTAGATAGCAAGGCAACTAAGCTTTATAATGTCCTAGTTCAGGAAATAAACCTCAGTGACTTAGGAAAATAGGAAGCTGCATATATCATATCAGGCAAATGGCCCACTATTTCAATACTATCAAGGCTAATACTTTTCCAGGATCTTGAAAAGAGGTTTTACCAACACCATCTGAATATGGGGAAAGCTCAATCTTCAGCATGCAAAAGTATTCTACTAATAAGCTACATTATGTTTTAAAAAACTCTTAAATACTTCATTACAATATTGTTAATTAGAATCAGGGATATGAAAAAAAAACCCTACCATTGGATTTAAATGAAAATGCTATTGGGGGTGTGTAGCATCCGTGTGTGGACCAATTCTCAAAATTCACTTCTTAAATATAGGTTATAAATATTATATAATGTTGAGCTAAGTGTTGTTTCGAGAAATGAGGGGTTTGTTAAAGCTGTAGCAGAACCTTATCAAAATGTAATGTTAGTATTTAAGATTCAAACAGAGAGGTGGCTTATCTGTAGTTTCCCTCTTTTCCTTTCCTTCATTTTGATTTCATCAAACTTATGCTCTGTCCGTAAGGTGATTTTGGTGATTTCTTCACCAAAAGGCACTTCCCTGGACAAGTTCAAACATGGATTACACTTAAATGGCATGGATTTCCATTTGCTGTTAAAGCAGCCTATTAATTAAATTTAAATATCTGTCTTTTAAAATACAATCAAGTAAATATTAATCTAGATACCATACCTGGCTCTCTAAATCAATATGGACAATAAACAAATCACCAGTATTTGCTAACAAATAAGAGGCTGAGAAAGAATCTAAAGTTTGATTTGGGTCTTACCTTGTACTAAACAAAATTATATTATTTAGAATTCATCACATTCTAATTTTATGCAGATGAACATATCAGAATTACAGATGACCTACATTATAAGGTTGGATAGAAGATTACAGACATAATATGTGAAATGATTGGAGCACTTCAATATGCTGAAGAGACTTCGATAATTATGATTATTATTTATTCAGCATGAAATTGGCATTTAAGTCATTAGAGTGGACAAATTAACGGAGATCAGCATTAACACCAGGTAACATCCCTGTGTATGTCAATAAGGAAATCTTCAATCCTTTGCTGTGAGCAAAAGCAGAAATCCAACATTGGCTGAACATATGTGCATAAGCAGAAATCCAACATTGGCTAAACTCTCTCTCCCTCCCTCTCTCTCCCCACTCTCTCTCTGTCTCTCTGTCTCTGTCTCTCTCTGTCTCTCTCTGTATATATATGTGTGTGTGTATACATACACACATACCGTGTTTCCCTGAAAATAAGACCTCGTCATACTTTTTTGCCACCAAAAAGGCAACAGGTCTTTTTTTTTTTTTTTTGGGGGGGACAATGTCCACTGACTCATCTCACTTTCCTGAAGGCCTCTCCAGCTGATAACAGATCGATCTGGAGCTCTGTTATTGACTACAGAGGCCTTCAGGTAAGCCTTGCTGGCGGCAAAAGAAATGGGCTGAGATATGTGAGGCCTGACTGCAACTGTCCGAAGGTAAATAGTAGGGCAGCTCTACCCCACCTCCCCCATCCCCACCCTAGCTTAATTTTTATCTATGCATCTGGAGTGGGCAGGGTCTTAATTAGGGTTTATTTGGGGGGTAGGGCTTATATTGGGTGGGAATATGGGAATTAAGGTAGGATTTTCTGAGTAGGTCATATTTTCCGGGAAACACAGTATGTATGTATATGTATGTATGTGTGTGTGTGTGCGCGCACACACACACACACACACACACACACACACACATATATATATATATATATATATATATATATATAGAGAGAGAGAGAGAGAGAGAGAGAGAGAGAGAGAGAGAGAGAGATAAGATTCTGCCGAAACATTGCTACAACTTTAAAAGCGCAACTATAATGACATGGGAAAATACCCAAAAATACCCGAACAAATACCATACATGAGAAAAACTTTCAGATCAGAATCTGGTGGACTATCCATACCAGAAGTCAGAACACGTGGGATTCAGATTGAAAAAATGTCAAAGGAAGAAGCAGCCAGTTCTGATACATTTGGCTGCAAAACAGCAATGCTGTAACCCTCTAAAACCTACCATACTGAATATATAAGAAGCTAAACAAATGATGCCAATACATTTGTCATTGTGAGAGTTTTAAATGTTTATTATAGCCTTTCAAATCCTTTGAAGTCAAAATGAATCAAGTCCCAATTCTTCTGAAATTCAGGCGTGGTTCGTAACCAGCAAAACTGAGGAACAAACATCAGCCTCACAAAACTGTAGGTATTCTTATGCATTTAAAATTCCAAAGAACTCAACCCAACAATTAAAATTGTAATTTGAGCAAGAACTGGTAAATATTCTAATTCATAAACACTATTTTACATTGGAATGGGGCTAAGTCTATCAAATCTCAAACCATTTCCCACAAATTTTGTATATTCATTTAAACATACATTTAAAGTAATAAATAGATTTGGTCCAAACATAGTCATTAGTCCAGCTGCATATCATACTGAATCATAAACTATAATTTATGAGCAACAGCAGCTGAATTTTTATAACATATTCAACTATTGCTTAGTGTGATAACAGCCATTCTTTGAATAGGCCCACCAAGGTCAATCAGGTTTTAGTTATTTGTGATAAGTACCATTGGAGTCTAGATTCACCTCAGTGACAACTTCTGTCCTGCCTTTAGCTTACATTAAAGTAAGTAATACCTATGGCATCTTACGGGGTTAAGGAAGTATTCCCTTTCTGTCAAGGCCCCCATTCTCTGGAACAACATCTCATTGGAGATAAGGACAGGACCCAACCTGGGCTGACCACTTGGTTTAATTTATTTTTTATTTATTCAATTCCTTGGTTGCCTAAGTCAACCGAGTGACTCCAGATGGCTTGCGATTCTAAAATTCTGAAACAATTTAAAAGACATTGAAACAATAAAAATATCCACATGTAATCAACAGCTCTGATGATTAATCTGTCAGTGTTCCAACAAACCTCCAATCCACCCAATAACTCTGAGTCACATCTTCTCAAAGTTCCTTTTTATTTTCGTTAATAACCGGCACAACTGGGAAATCCTGAATCTGAAAGTTCTGGGCTTCCTTGCAATAAGTAAAAACTACAAATCCTACACCCATCATCACATCACATGCGCCAATTACCACCCGTCCCAACTTGAGACTTCCCCTCACTTATGCACAAAATAACATGACCTTGAATTTGAAAAAGAATGTTATGTTACATATACTCCAAGAAATCCCCCATCCCACTTTCCCAGGCTCAAATCTGGCAGCATGGGAGCATCTGGCCTCAATATGGCTTCCAAAGCGGACATAATCATTTAATAGTAAAGCCAAGTAATGGGGCCCTTCACGCATTCTGAGCCCAAGACCCAATACATAGCCAGGTTTTTAAAGCTTTATAAAAAGCAACAGGGTTGGAACCATTCTAATCTCTGAGAGTAAAATATTCCATAAAGTGAAGGCTACAGCAGAAAAAGCCCATCTTCTCCTTCTGCCAATTAAGACGCTGGCTGACAGGAGCTGCACCTAATCTGTTGGACAGGTTGAAACTCTTAGAAAAAAAATAATCCCTGGAAAAAAGGCAAAAAAATATTGAACAAAAATACATACATGGTTAGAAAAAATGATAAAGTAACACATTGATTTAAAACCAGAAATATATTTGTTGGGTATTTTACCAGAGCAGTATAATAAAGGGAATGTATATCTAATTTTACATGTGTTAACAGCAACGAGAATTGTTTTTGCACAACAGTGAAAAATGAAGAGATCCCTACAGATGAAAGTGTAATAAAAATATTAAAATGCACAGAGATGGACAGATTAACACTCAAAATAAAGGAGAAGGAAGAAACAGAATACTTTTTAACATGGAACTTGTTTTACCAAAGGTTAACTAACAGGAACAGAGTTAGAAACTTAAAAGTTTAAGAGAATGTTTAATTATATAATGAAAATTTACTAGTATGAATCAGCTAATTGTCAGCTTTGGAAGCCATATTAGAACCAGAAGCTTCTAAGCTGCCACATTCCTGTGCCTGGGAAAGTAGGAGGGGGGATTTCTAGAGTGCTGGTAGTTAGACATAATAGCATTTTTTTCAAGGTCATGTTATTTCTGCACCTGGAGGAGGAGTGGTTGGAGGGATATCTCAAGTTGGGACAGTTGATGATTGGACCATGTGATGGACTGGTGGCTGCAGGGGTTAGGTTTTGACTTTTGAATTACTAAGAGAAAACCCAGAACTCTCAGATTCAGGTTTTCCCAGATGTGTCAGTATACCTACTTTAATAAAAGGAAACTTTGAGCAGATGCCTGTCTCAGAGTTTTTAATCGGAGTTGAGTTTTTCTGGAACCCAGACACTAATATTACCACCTGTGTTTCCCCAAAAATAAGACCAGGTCTTATATTAATTTTTGCTCCAAAAGATACATTAGGGCTTATTTCCCAGTTAGGTCTTATTTTTGGTGAAATACAGTGCTAAATGCATCCATCTCGTTGACTGGGACTTATTTTTGGAGTAGGGTTATATTACGAGCATCCTGAAAAATCATGCTAGGACTTATTTTCCAGTTGGGTCTTATTTTGGGGGGAAACAGATATTATTATGTGATTATTATTAATGATATGTATATTATTATTACTATTACTACTATTTTTTTAAAAAATACTAATTGTATTCAGAAAACATGTTCTTCATGTAGATATTAAGTTTTTATGTTTATTAAAGAAAAACATATAAATAAATACTAAAAAAAGGAAAGAAAAAAAGACAATCCCTGAAGTAACCCAGTTCCAAGCCATGTAGTGCTTTAAAGGTGACAACCAGCACCATAAATTGCATCCATAAACACACTGGGAGCCAATGCAAATCACAGAGGAATTGTCATAGTTCAAGAACTTTTCTATTGCTTTGCATCTTTTGGCTGCCATAAGTAACAGGGGAAGGGGATATGTCTGGGAAGAGATCTGGACATGTTACATTCTTGTGTTGTGTAAATGAGGAGTGGGGGGAGTATAAATTCCTGCTCTTAAGTTTCTATTCCTCGCTTAGCTTTCTTTTCTCTGCGCAGCTGCAAATCTTTATCAAAATATGTCAAGGTCAACGGACAAAGGCCTCATCACCACCTGAAGATGGTCACATGATCATATTCACAACTTTTAATTAGAAGACTCATTTGAACTATGAGGGGTGGGAACGTTTCCAACGTATATGTGGTCTGCGCACCTAATTTCTTAGATTCAGAATTCTATTTGATGCTACCACTTCATTTTCAGTAAAAGATTTCTTTGCTCTAATCTAAAGAGTCTAAGTTTTTCTTTCTTGAATTTTGAATGGAGCACCACCTGACAGGAATGGTATTACATGCCATTTATTATCTATGCAACCACATTTTGCTCTAAGGAAAGCCCCATGTAAAGCATTTTACAGTAATCTAAATTGGAGGTTACAAGAGCATAGGTAACAGTGAGCAGAATCTCCCAATTCAGGAATGTTTTAAGCCATTTTTCATGTTTTTCCCCTATGTTGCAGTTGAGCAGTTTGTACATTTAAATAAATACATATATAAAAATGATCTTGTGCACATGTTAGGAATATAAGCTACCTAACAGCTATTTGGGTTGGAAATATATAAACCAGGATAGACATTTTAATACTGTCTCTTTAAGAGAATCCTAAAAGTGTAATTGGGTGTGGTTTCTCAAGTGGTCATAAGATGGAGCCAGAAACCTGGGTTGTTTAGTCTTAGTCTTAGTCTCAGAAGAGAGTGTGTCTCAGTGAGTCTCTCTGTTTCCTTCCGTTAGAGAGTATTGCCGTTTATCCTAATTGACTGCTATTCTTGGATTTGATGTAAGTCTGGGTTGTTGCCCTCCTACAACCTCCTCCACGTCTCCTGATGTACTGGCCTGTCTCCTGGTAGCACCTCCATGCTCTGTTACTGAACTGTTTTTGACACTGGACTTTGTTATTGGATTATCCCTGGACTGAAAACTGACTGATCTTACCTGTGAATGACTTTGGACTGTGTCTGAATTTTGCTTAAACCTTTATTGAAAGTAAAAACCTACATTTACTGTACAGCGTATCTGTGTGCTGTGTGTGTATTATTCAAACACTTCTCTCACTACGTCTCCCTATATGTGCTCATTCTCCTAACGGGGAATTACCTCAACAACACACATTTTACACAAGGTCTTCATAGTGAAATAATGGCTTGAAGCCAGTTCAGCAACCAGGGAAACATTCCATCTGTCTGTCCTTCTGCAACTTTTACATCTGCATTATATAATTGAATGTCAAAGAGGTTACTGTGGCATTTAGGCTACTCAAATAAGAGTATTTTTCCACTAGAATGGAAAATTGGTTTCAATAGCTGATCTGTCCTCTATGTGAGTTGAGTCCTCAATCCTCCTTGTAGGATATTTCTTCAGTCTACCTCCAATGTCTGTAATTTATTATCTTGTAAACTTTCCATTTGGTTCTTTATAAAGCTCAGAAAATTAAATTTATCACAAATGGATGTAAATTGTTGCTTTTATTATGGTCGAGAATAAAACTGTTGCTATGATGCAAACAATTTTTAATGTTATTTTCCAACAATGATACTTAGGCAATCACTTACAAATGCAAAAAAGACAAAAGTTGATAAATTCAGGATAGTATTGGAGAGTTAGCCAACAACTCAAGTATTTTGAAATTATTGTTATCTCTTAAAGTAATAGGTTTGAAAAAACTTAAGTTAAGGACAGAATTTGGCATCATTTTATTTTGGAAAAATGTTTCCATCAATTTTATATCCAAAAATGATGTTACGAAGTCAAATCTCAAATTTATTATGCTTAGAGTAAATACTGTGTCCCAAATATCGTGCCTGAATGCCAATATACACAGAAATGTGTCTCTTGGGGGTTTCACAGTTTCCCTCCTCCTGATTTTTGTTTTGTTAATTTTAATGTCTGAGGCTTGCAAGTGCTCATATCTTTCTTTTTAAAAATGCCTGCTGTGCATATAAAACCTAAAAGTACTCTTAAATATGGGTATACAGACTAGGGATTTGTTTGGAAGTGTGCCCATTATCAATATTAAAGCAAAAACAAAGTACAAGCCAAGGAGATATATAATAAGTTAATATTTTGTGAAAGCCACATTTCCCATAGCGGACATTTTTTTAATGGTCACAACCGAATACTTTATTCATTTATTTGTTTGTTTGTTTATTTATTTTATTCACTTATTGGCAAGCTTCAAAAGAATTCAGAAGATTTATTAGGAGCAGCATGTCAGTCACTAACCCATATGAAGCTAACTCTGAGACATATAATGATCCTGTTTCCCCACACTCCTCTGGGTGTGTCATATATCAAATTCTCTAACAATACATGTGCTGGGTGTCATCAATCATGCTCTCCAATGAATGATTTTCGAGGGTAGAAGATCCAGTAGCCTACAATCTCCACAAGATAAGCATGGAATGTCCTTCTGGCCTTCATCTGCCACACTGCTATTTCAGGCCCTTCCCCCCTTCTTCTAATGTTAACTCGGAAACAGGCATAGGAGTGAGTTACGAGTTGTGGGAGTTGAAGTCCACAAATCTTAAAGCTGTCAAGTTTGAAGACCCCTGCTATAGAGCACTGCACACCAGAACAATTAGACACAAGTTCCCCCCCCGCCAGAACATGATCACTCTGCTAAACAAATAATGTTTTTATTTATTTATTTTTGTCAATTGCTTACAAGATAAAATAACAATTGCATGATTTTTTTTTTTAAAAATACTCTATACAGTAAGAACCTAGGTTTAATATACCTTCTCTACTGTTGGTTCTTCAGCTATAATTTAAGGTGCTGAGGGAGACTACTCATTTTGTAACAAGATCTTTTTAATGGCTTAAAGGGTTTTCCTTATTTTTCTCTTTTTGTTACTCTAGTTTGTGTTATTGTGCATTTTGAAATCTGATTTTATTACACTTGTTTCTACATCATTCCCAAATGGGAGTAAATGCCACTTTCATCTATTCTTCTTCCCTTGTTTTCTTTGCACTGATGAAAGCGTTCCTAAAAATGTTTTCAGCCATATGATTATAAATATAGGGCAAGATATGAATACATGGATAAATTAGATTAATGTGTATTTTACTAGATAAACCTGGAAGGTAAAAATGAATAATTATTCAGGAATTAATTTACAGCTTGGATTCATATTTTGCATTTAAACTATGATTTGTTAAATAAGTCACAACGAGATGGCTTATTTAAACTTTATTCATAAGCCACAATTTGTAAATCACAAAGACTACTTTCACCTTATAGGTATAGTTGAAGGAGACAAGTAAACAAAATCACATCACAGTTTTCCTTGGTGTATGGATATAATTACAGTATTCTCTAGTTGTTTGATCTAGTAATACAGTAATTCAAATAAGTCTTCCTGTTGACATAAATGTCAATCATCTCACATTTGCCATAAATTCAATGTTCACAGGTATGTAGAAATGACTTCCCAGAGTGTTTTAAACTAAAAATAGTTTATATCCCTTTTGTAAGACTAGCTAAAGGTGGGCACTTTTCAAACAAGTTTGTTGTTTCAAACTATTTAGCCATTTCTTCTAAATAAGCTGGAAGACTGATGAAAAATGCAATGATTCTAAATCCCAAACAGCTTCACTTTCAGAAAATTCATGTACTATAGATCACTGAAGAGATTTATTTGGAAATAAATAAGTATTTGACCTATTCCCCAAAGCACCTGAAGGCAAGACAAGGAGTAATAGATGGAAGCTTATCAAAAAGAAATCCAACCTAGAATTAAGGAGAAATTTCCTGTCAGTGAGAACACTTGATCAGTGGAACAACTTCCCTCCAGAAGTTGTGGGTGATCCATCACTGGAGGTTTTTAAGAAGAGATTGGACAACAATTCATTTTGAATGAAATAGAGCCGCCTTCTCCTCCTCCTTTTTTTTAAAAGAATTTTTATTTTTCAAACAAACATGCACAAACAAAGCATAAAACATAAAACCATCTTCCAGTTACATACAGTTACAAGTATTATAAGTATTGGTTACAAGTATTTTGTGCTTCATCTCCATAGTCCTCATTTATAATTTATATAAATTGTCGTGTTATCCATCGTGTGTGTGTGTGTGTGTGTGTGTGTGTGTGTGTCTATCTCTATCTCTATCTATCTATCTATCTATCTATCTATCTATCTATCTATCTATCTATCTATCTATCTATGGCATTCAGCTTTGTTCGGGTATTTTCCCACATCATTGTAGTTGTGCTTTTAAAGTTGTAGCAATGTTTCAGCAGAATCTGAAACATCATCTGCCATCATCAGGCTTTTGTATTGTGTTCGTCTGTGAGTCAAACTTTCACAGCAGAACTCACAGACGAACACAATACAGAAGCCCGATAAGATATATATGTGTGTGTGTGTGTGTGTGTGTGTGTGTTTGTGTTAGGGTCTTTTCCCATGTAAGATTAAGAGTATCTTGGCGACATTTCAGCAAGGTCCCACTCGCCATCCTCAGGCTGCTGCTTTCACTGCTTGCACTGGCACAAAGCTGAAAGCACCAGCCTGAAGATGGCGAGTGGGACCTCGCCGAAACGTCGCCAAGATAGTCTTAATCTTACATAGGAAAAGACCCGAACAAATATATATATATATATATATATATATATATATATATATATATATATATATATATAAATTATTATATATATATATATAAATTATTAATCATTTATTTGACTGTAACTATTATTCTATCATTTTATATTAATCATTTATTTGACTGTAACTATTATTCTATCATTTTTTGCGAGATATTCAACATTTTACATTAATTTATATTATAACATTCATTATATCATCATAAATCCATCCAATAATAATACATCCTTAGGTTATATTCTCTATAATTCTACTATCCTTATATTGTAAAATTCTCTAAAATATTTCATTTCCATATTTTTTTATCTAACCATTGACAAAATAAATCCCATATCTTGTAATATTGTTTGTCTTCTTGGTCTCTAATTTCAAATGTCAATGTACTCATTTCAGCACATTCCATTATTTTCTTAATAACTTCCTCCTGCGTTGGTATTTTCTTGTTTTTCCAATTTTTAGCAGATACAATTCTAGCCGCTGTTAATACATTTAAAATCACGTATTTAAATTCTCTACTGTATATTTCCGGTAAAATACCTAATAAAAATATCTCTGGTTTAAGATCTATATGTTTTTTTGTCATTTTTTTCCAACCATATCCAGTATCTTTTAGCCTCTGTACACGTCCACCACATATAGTAATATGAACCCGGTATCTGATGACATTTCCAACACTTTTCCGATTTATTCTTGAACGTTCTTGCCAAGGTGAAGGGCCTCCTTCCTGAGCAGGGAGTTGGATTAGAAGGACTGCAAGATCCCTTCCAACTCTGTTATTCTCTATTCTGAATTATAAGTAGACAAGATTCTTGATGAATGTATCTTTTTTTAATGTACTCCAAGAGCATATGCACCAATACAAATTCCTTGTGTGTCTAATCACACGGCCAATTCACAAAGAATTCATTCATTCATTCATTCATTCATTCATTCATTCATTCATTCATTCAGACTTCATTAAATTGTATTATTTAACCTCACTTTAGTCTTCAATTATGTTCATATAATTAGACTATTGGGCGGGTGGGTGGGGGGTGGAAATCCTGAAAGTATAGCTTCTCCAGATTAGGTATAGTAAACAAATGTTGTGGACTGTGGAGAAACAAGCAATAGAATTATGAGCCTCGGTGGCACAGTGGTTAGAGTGCAGTACTGCAGGCTCTATGTCAGCTGACTGCTGACTGCCTGCAATATGGCAGTTCAAATCTCACCAGGCTCAAGGCTGACTCAGCCTTCCATCCTTCTGAGGTGGGTAAAATGAGGCCCCGGGTTGCTGGGGGCAATAGGCTGAGTCTGTAAACTGTTTAGAGAGGGGCTGTAAAGCATTGCGAAGCAGTTTATAAGCCTAAGTGTTTTTGCTAATGCTAATAGAATTAATCCACAGCAGCTAAAGCAACCCTTTTCTTTTTCTTTTTCTTTTCAAATCTTTGTTGGTTCATCCCAGAAAGGGGGTTTTAATTATTAATTTGTGTTTTTCTTGTTCTTAAGTTTTAAAGAGAGAAATAAAGTACAAAATTAAAAAAAAAGAAATATATGAAAAAAAAATGTTGCCATCCAACTTTGCAGAATCAAAAACTTCATAGAAAGGTACATTTTAAGATAGTGCTTCTAATTAAAAAAAAAATCAAGCACAGTCAGGAATCAGGCGCAGCAAGGGATTCAGTGCTACTTTATTGCTAGAAGAAATCTTAACAGAATCTTAAAAGCAATCCCAAACCTTCATTTTAAGGGCAAAATCAAGGTAAGGGTGTCCTAATCATCATTTTCTGCTTTTCCGGGGCTGAGAATTATTTTACTTCTTACATTTCAAGGCCAAAGCTAAATTCCAATGAACATCAAAATAATTCACGCCAAAAATTTCTGCAATTTCCTTAAACAGCACAAGTCAAAGTTTAAATGAAAAAGTGGCTATCCACCTGCAAGTACTTAAAAACAATTTATTGAGGAAAGTCTTTGGAGATCCTATGAGCCTCTAAGGATGGGAACATGATTCCCCTTAATATCTGGGAAACATTTGTTTATTGATTTCCAAGGTATAGTATTTTAAACTGATTGAATTGCAATGATTTTACAATAGGTTTATTTTACATCTTGTTTTTTTTTAAGGAATTGCTCTAATAAGATTGTAAGGATAGAAATTGTCAGCTCAAGTTGCTTAAAATGTAGAAATATTAAATTGTCTAATTGCTTTCCTTTGGCAACAGCTGACACTAATTTTTATAGCTTTTCAAATTCTGCCCTTTTTCGCTGCACCATACATCTGCATATTGTCACATCCGTACTGCTTGACCTTCAGTTTATCGACAACTCTATCTTCACCCGAAGCTATGCAAAGAATTTGAGCCTTTCTTTGAGAAAAGAAATTGCATAAAAACATTTTTTTATTGATAACACTTTTTATAATCACTTTTTGTAATGTTCCATTCATGTGTACAAATCTTCTTATAAAACTTGGTTTGGAAAGAAATTAATAGAAAATAAAAACCTCAATGTGTCTGATCAATTAGAGAAGGAAAAGATATGTTGGGAGTCAACAATTTGTGGAAAATTGGGGTTGAGATCTGTGGACACATTCATAATCCCTAGGTAAGCTGGCTGAGCAATCAGAAGCTTAAAAGCTGAACCAAAAAGATCCTTTGATAGTATTGGCGTTTGGATTTAAATTTTTGCTCCGGCACCTGTTCTCATCATACAATCTCTTACTTTCAATTTGAAATAGATAGCCCCCTGTTAAACATGTTTAACATTTCTGCACTGATTCATAACATTTCCCCCACTATTTTATTCTGAGGATTGTAAATGTGTCAAGTTTCATGCAAGCAGAACAATAATAAATTAAGAATTATAAATATATATGCCTGTACAGTGGAATAGTTAAAGCCAGGTTAGAATAAATGAGCTTTTCATTTTAACAGAGCAAAAGGGGACTAAGCCGGAGGGCAGTGTTTCTTAAATAATAAAACATAACATGCTAAAAATAGAAGTAGTAATATCAGAAAGAAGCAAGCATAGAACAAAGCAAAAGAGAAAGAGGATACAGCTACATCAGAAATCATGGTCCCTTCTGAATAGAACAGTTTAAAAAAATGTTGATTGGCAATACCTGTGCTATACAGGTAGTCCTCAATGTGTGATGATAATTGAGCCCAAAATTTCTGTTGCTAGATATTAAGTGAGTTTTGCCCCATTTTACAACCTTTCTTGCCACAGTTGTTAAGTGAATCAATGCAGTTGTTAAGTTAGTAACACTGTTGTTAAATTAATCCAGCTTCCCCATTGACTTTGCTTGTCAGAAGGTCTCAAAAGGGAAGCACATCACTCTGGGACACTGCAATTGTCATAAGTATGAGTCAGTTGCCAAGCATCTGAATTTTGATCATGTGACAATAGGGATACTGCAATGGTTGTAAATATGAAAAATGGTCATAAGTCACTTTTTTCAGAGCTGTTATAACTTTGAATGGTCACTAAATGAACTTTTGTAAGACAGACTACAAGTCCTCTTCACCAGGGGTACAGAATTACTAATGCACTGAGCCCTGGCAGTGCAGTGGTTAGAGTGCAGTACTGAAGTCTAACTATGTCTATTGCCAAGAGTTTGATCCTGACTGTCTCAAGGTTGACTCACCCTCCCAGCCTTTCAGGGTCAGTAAAATGAGTACCTAGATTGTCGAGGGCATTATGCTGACTCTATAAACATAGAACACTCTTAATAGTACAGAGCAGCCCTATTCACATTCTTTAACACATTCTTTGGCTCAGTATTTGTAAACAGCAATGGATCATGCCCAATATTTCCTAGTCGAATCACAGACAACTATAATGATCTAATACATATCCATTTTACAGAAGACAATGTTGAAAAAGCACTACTCAATCTAAAAGCATCTTTATCTATTGGACCGAACGGAGTTTGTGCCTACTTCTTAAAAAAGCTATCCACTGCCATAGCTGAACCTCTAAGCATAATCTTTGAAAAATCTTTAAAATCTTGCCAAACCTATGGTCACGAGCCACAGTCATCCACATCTTCAAAAAGGGAGACCCCAGCCTAGTTGAAAATCACAGACCAATCTCCTTATGCTGCATCACCTGTAAAGTCATGGAATCAATTATTAACCAATCCATTATCCTCCACTTAGAGATAAACAACCTACTCTCTAACAAACAGTTTGGTTCCAGAAGGAAACTATCCTGTAATCTGCAACACTTACACTGCAAAAACATATGGACTACACAACTCGATCAGGGCAAAGCAATAGACGCAATCTACATAGACTTCTCTAAAGCATTTGATTCAGTAGTACATGACAAACTACTCCTAACTAAAATCTTATGGTATCTCTGGACACCTACATAACTGGAGGGAAGCATTCCTGTCAAACAGACAACAAATGGTCAAAATTGGGAGCGTCCTATTAAATTCTGTACCTGTCAACAGTGGTGTCCCCCAAGGCAGTGTTTTAGGACCAACTCTCTTCATACTCTACATAAATGACCTCTGTGATCATATTAAGAGCAACTGTGTTCTCTTCGCTGATGATGTAAAGCTATTCAACACCACAGACAATACTACTACCCTCCAAAAAGACCTTGACTATGTATCAGAATGGTCAAACAAATAGCAACTTCAAATCTCAACAAATAAATGTTCTATCTTACATATTGGCAAAAAAATAAAAAAAAATAAAATGCAAGTTGAATAGTTAAGACCTTGTTGATGTCACAAATTTTGTGAAGGACCTTGGATTACTCATCTCTAATGATCTAAGTGCTAGAGCCCACTGTAACTACATAGCCAAAAAGGCAGTAAGAGTTGTTGATCTAATCCTACGTAGCTTCTTCTCTGGTAATATCACACTACTAACTAGAGCATACAAAACTTTTGCTAGACTTATACTTGAATACAGCTCATCAGTCTGGAACCCGTATCATGTATCTGATATTAACACAATTGAAAAAGTCCAGAAATATTTCACAAGAAAAGTTCTCCGCTCCTCTACTCATTGTAGAATACTTTATGCCACCAGACTCTAGACCTCCAGTCCAATCTAAATATAGTATATAAAATCATACATTGCAATGTCGTACCTGCAAATGAATGCTTCAGCTTAAATCATAACAATATAAGAGCACACAACAGATACAAACTCAAGGTTAACTGAACCAAACTTGACTGCAGAAAATACAACTTCAGCAACAGAGTGGTCAATGTTCGGCCTACCTGACTCTGTGGTTTCTTCCCCAAACCCCAAAAACTTTAACCTTAGATTGTCTACTATTGACCTCATCTTCATCCTAAGAGGCCTGTAGGGGGCGTGCATAAGTGCACCAATTGTGCCTACCGTCCCTGTCCTATTGTTTTTATTTTTCTTATAAGTATCTATCTCATGTATTCAAAGCTATGATTATTCTTATACCTGTATCTTGTAAGCGATTGACAAATCAAATAAATATTAAAAATACTAAAAATATTCAGCATTGCTGTTAACCTATAATGGGTTAATTAAAACCATTGTTGTAAACTTTATTTCTTTGGGGAATAATGTTGTAGAAAGTATTTCAAAAGTAGTTTAACTTCTATTTAAACAACTCGTGGATCAGGTTGATGCACTGGAATAAAAGGTCATGTATATAACAAAGAGGTACCCCTTGCAGAATAAAAGCAAGGAACAGAAGAAGCAACAAAATGGCATTTTAAGATGGTTCAACACACTTATTCAGGCCAGAAAATATTAAAGGAATAGTATGTTCAATAGTGCCATCAAGTGGTATCTGACATAATGATTTTAAGGTATGCATACACTTGCTAAGTTAAGAATATGCTGTTTTGACCTGATCTCAAAATTGCCTTTCTCCTGTGAGATGGTTATGTAAATAACATAGCAGAGAGTTTGAATGCTTTCAGACTTATTTATTTATTTGTCAGAGTGATCACCACAAGATTAGGTAGTAGCTAGCCAAGGAGAGGAAACAGCAATAACAACCTTGCTTATGACAATTGTGCCAGTTTTGTATCATCAGTGTTGTAAGCTGGACATGGATCATCACACATTTTCTTAAAACATAGTATGGTTTCCTTAATTTTGATTTAGCTTGTTTGGTTTCAGCATACATGGTTGCAAAGCACAGAAATTGAAATATGTTAAAAATTTCCTGCAAAGTTGTTCTGATCCCAGCTGAGCTACAATAGTGATTTTAATACTTCAGTCTATTAAAAATAGACAGGAATTTTCAGCTTTCAAGAACCTTAACTTGGCCATTGGAGTGGATCTAATGAAACATTTGCAAGCAAACAACCAAGCTCAGAGAGCATCAAACATGCCACAGTTCATCCCTGAGCCACAGACATTCTCTTCTGTTGGAATAGCTACAAAGCTCTAATGTAATAGCAAGTCTCTTGATTTGGAATTGGGCAGAATAAATGATAAAAGCAGACTTGCACTGTTACATTGCCACATCTGCCCCTTCTGTACATGGGTTGTATACATTCAGACAAAAGGGGAGGAGTTTGCATTACAATGGGAGAATATTGCTTTTGTCATTGTGCTGCTTTCTGGGATAAAAATATGGTAGGGGTGGAATTTGTTCAATTGACCTCTTGTTAAGAAGTTAGTACAGGGTTATCAAACTGGCGGCCCACAGGCTGGATGGTGTGCAGGCCACATCTATCCCAGCTCTGCCAATGAGAAATGTCACATGATCGCAACATGACGCCCCGAGTTTGACACCTGTGAGTTAGTAAATATGTAATTCCTGAACCTGTTACATTTAATCACAGTAACAATGTCAAAAGAAAATCATTTAGGTAAACTGACTGAAACGGAAAGCTTGTAAGGTGAGTTCTCAAAATACTCATGCAGGATTCAGCTGTCAAAATTTGAAATGTCCTACCAATAGGTATGAGACATGTAACTCTCCATTAGGGGTTTAGTTTCTTAAGTGATATTTCTTGTTTAGCCTTCACTTGAAGTTTCTCCTTTCATGGAGAAACTGCCATGGAGAAAGATCTCTGCATTTATGAATGTATATGATGAAGACCCATTTAGCAAAATAAATACTTACTCCTTAGTAATTGTACATAATTTTGTACCTCAGAGATCTGTAGAACATCTTTCAAAGGGAGTTCTCATTTGAAGACTAGAGTTTCTGGATCGATATGGTAATGGAAACAAATCCTTTGACAGTTGCACTTTTCAGAATTTTCCAATGAAGTGATTGGAATGCAAACATGCTTGCCAAAGTGGTATTTAGCTTGGAAAATTAATAGGAAAAATGTCTATAATTACATGTTTTGTGGGTTTATGTCAAAACCCATAAAGTTGAAAACTCATACTGAAATTGGGTAGGAGAAATTGAGTCAAGGGGGCAAATTTATAAATTAGATTCCCCCATCTAAATTTCTCCATCTTTAGTATGAAATGAAACTATTTATCTGGAGAAAGTAAAAACACCATTTAGCCATCATTCAGTTTATTTTTGAGGATTTTTATCTTCCTTTTGAATAACGTCACATAATTATGTTATTCTGAAAGCACATTAAATATATGGGGTATCTCTCTTCCATACTTTTGAGTGATATCAGTTATCAAATACTATCATATTTCCCTTAAAGGAAGAGCCTTTTTGACATCATTATCTATCCTTGGTAATTTGAAGCACTATTGATACTTTCAGAGAGATGAGAGATGTGATTTTATGTTCTTTAATCCCAGGTTTTAAGCTTTCAGCCAGGACTGAAAAGAATTCATCAGAGTTTTGGAAAAGACTCTATTGCTTTTAGAATGTTAGGCATCCGTCTTGTTAGTCATACTTTTGTCAGAACCTGCACTTTGCAGAAAGCAGGAATGTGATGGTATCTAGTGAGCTGGTGAAGCTGAGTTTTGAAGAGGTGTGAAAAATTGTATGAAAATCAAAAGGAAATCTCACCTCCATTGTGGCTGACTGTGTAGGAGAAGATCAGGCAACCGGGGGAGGGGGCAGCAGAGGTAAACATGTCATTTGTCCTTGCATTGCCACAATAGATCCAAGTCCAGCCTCCCTTGAATTCTGTTGACCCTTATTAGTGCTGAATTCTAGTCAACCACATCAATGTCAGGTGCAAAGAAGCAGGACTATAAGGGAGCCACATAGAAGAGTTATTGAAGCCTATACACAAGAATTTAGTCAACTAAAGTTCAACAGTAAATTGGAGCTAGATAAGGATCAATAGAATTCGGGGTGGCTGGGTTAGACTTGGTTCTCTTGAGGACTCTAAACTGATGACACATTTAACTCTGCCCCCCACTCCCACCCAGCTCTGCTTGCTCTTCTCCTATAGATTGCCAAGTTAGGAGCTCAATTTCTGGGGTCTCAGATCCAAAAAAGGGGGAGATCTAAAAGACAGATGTGACCTGCAGGAACTTCACAGCTTCTATAAAGACCTCAAGGTTTGTGAAGATTGGTGACAAAACACCACTCAGTCTCTACTTGGAAACTGAGTGAGATAAACTATTCTTACTTATTAATTGACTACTTTGCCTCTTTCCAGGCTATGACCATTTTAGATTATATTCATATTTAAAATTAATGCCAATTTTATTTGGGAGGAATACTAAGGTTTCATCAGGCTGTTGACTGTTGCCAGTCAATTTTACATTCTTCACATCATACAAATCCTTTGTCTTTTACAAAATGTGTTCATTTTTTCTTCATAATTGTTTCCCATCCAATGTGTTAAAAGGCTGAAAGGGCAAGAAAGTGCAGGATTTTGATTTTCCTAGGTACTTAAAAAGGAGGAATTTAAACACGGGTGAGTAAATAGGTCTAGTGATGAGTTCATGAAAACTAATAGCAAATCTGAGGGAATCAAATTATCTTAATGATTTGAGCTTTGTACAAAGTTGACTGCAGGAGGCTACAGGCTATTTCTGCATATCCTTCTACATTATGTAGACTAGGTCATTCTGATTAGTGGTTAAATTGTTTCACAGGATTATCATACATCTCAATATTGAAATAATCAAGCAAAACTGTGTATGTGGATGGTTTTATGAACATTTTTGCAGATTTTGACAACCACAAATAAATCAGACTGTCTCTGATCACTATATACACAACAAAATCTCTCTCTCCCTCTCTCCCTCTCCCTCTCTCTCCCTCTCTCTCCCCCCCTCTCTCTCCCTCCCTCTCTCTCTCTCTCTCTTAAACTAAATTATTGGAAAAGGAGATAATAGGCATCCAGTGCAATGACTGTTCAGCAAAATTATCTTTAAAACAGGTTTAGGCTTCTCACCCATCATACAGATGGCCAACGCACAGAATTCTTATTTATATGGAGATGAGGTACACTGTAGCCAAGTCCAACCCTGACATGCATATCACAGAAAATAAGAATAGGTTGCTGAAGATGCTCGTTCAAAGGAGGGCTTGATCTCTGGATGAAAGCAAGCAGCAGAATGCATGATGATAATAAGACAGGATTACGTTCATGAGATGGATAGTTATATGAATGAATGAATGAATTTCTATAAGGAAAGTTTTCAAAATTATAAAGATAATTGTAGTGTCTGGCTCACATATTATGCTAAATCATGGTTTGATTAAGCATGATCTGATGTATAAGCCACAATTAGCTGGGGTTGCAGATTGACATTCAGTCAATCATATATTTTATTTATTTGTTTGTTTATGTAACAAAAATTACAAATTCAAACAAAAATTAAAATGTGACAGGGACAATAGGCATGTGAGTGCACTTACATATAGGTGCAAAATCTATAACCCAGATTGGCTACAGACATCAATTTTTCAAATATCAGCAACAATTCCACACATCCCCTCTGCCTATCTCAGCCTGATCCTGATACCGCTACCATATGATACTTATATGTGCAATGTGTGTGAAAGCTTGAATGGAAACATAAGTATATGTGATACTTATTTCAGGATCAGAATTTACTTGGGCAAAATGCCACCCTCAGCAAGAAACCAATGACAAATATTCTCCTCTTGGGATTGATGTAGCACAAAATTATTCTGATCAAGGCTTCTTGAGATAGTAACAATCACACACTGTTCCCAAAAACCTTTTGTTTTATTTCAATGGCTGTGAATTATATGCATTTACAGCCCATGATTAGTCCCAAACAGTTTATGAATAGTCCAACGGTAATCTCCCACAGTCTTTCAGGATAAGGCTGATAAGCACCCACCTTTATCTTCCTTGAAATGCTGCCAATGACTAAATTGCCAATTAGCTGTACAAGGCCAAATGGAGTGCAAAGTCAACACGGATCTTCAGAGTTTAAACCGACCAGAACAAACAAAGTTGCTTCCTGCAAAGGCTCATGTCCCTTTGTTTTACGTCTTATGGGAGGGCCAATCATTTCCAAGCCTTACTCCCGAGTTGCCTCTTTTTTCTTAACTGTTCTTGCCTTCTGGCAGCTCTGCGCAAATGTGCACTGGGAACCAGCTCCCCCTATTCCTCTGCCTCACTGATGTCAGATTCTGGAGGCTCTGAAATCCACACATAATTTTCAGATGGCGCTGGCCCCCTCTCTGTATTGGGTGCAGATCCCTCGCCTGAGCCCTCCCCAGACTCCAAAACTGACCCATGTTCCTCCCCACTATCTGACTCTGCTGCCAGTCCCACAGACCATCAGCGGACCACAACAAAGATGTAAAATAAACCTCAGTTGTTGTTGTACATCTGTTAGACTGCTGCAACAAATGTGGAAGTATTTTAATGTTTTATCTCTTCTGTATTAAAATTCCAAATGTAATTAAGTAGCATCTCTTAAGTAAGTAAATAAATAAGAGGATGATATTGCTGGTGTGATGGTGGTGGTGGTGAAGAAGAAGAAGATGATGATGATGATGATGATGACGATGATGGTGGTCCATTTAGTTGTGTTCAACTTTTAGTAATTCTATGGGCCCGGTCTCTCCACATTGTCCAATTTGTCACTACTTCTTTAAGTTGTTTTGTGCTCTGGCTGATGTCAGCTTTGATGATAAAGAGACAAGTAGAGATGTCCTAAATGTAAATGGAACCCAAAGAAAGGCAAGATTTGCTCTATGGGTATGCATTGATCATTTAGTGTGGATTGATGGATGGGTGCTTAGGAAGGAAGGAAGGAAGGAAGGAAGGAAGGAAGGAAGGAAGGAAGGAAGGAAGGAAGGAAGGAAGGAAGGAAGGAAGGAAGGAAGGAAGGAAGGGATTTTTGTTTGGTACTCAAAGCTTCTTTTTTTCCTTCTTCTCAGCACGTTTGTAGAATATTACACTAGCCTGTGACTACTCAAATCATAGCTGACTGGTTTCGGTCAAGCATGCTGTCTCTTATTGATGTGAGGTACAGACATTTTTCTTTGTTCTCTTTCACATGCAACAGGGCAGGTTAGCTTTCCCTGTAGAATTCTTTTTTTACTTACACTTGGAATTCATCACAAGCAATAGGTAACAGCAGTACCAGGAAATTTGCATTTACAATCATTGAAGCCAGTTAGATCAAAGATGAGATTAAAATCTTTTTGTTTTCTTGTTAATTCTTTCTCCACCCACCCGCACACGTCACTTTCCAAAATACAGCAGTCATGTTCTGCTTTATCACTAGGCAGCTTTGATAGGGACAGAATATTGTATTCTTCTAATACCTTTCAACCTGTCTTCCTCTCCCTCCTTTTGCCAAAAATATCTGTGGATTTGTGTTGTTTGAGGAAATTGGGTTTCACAAGGGACTAGAGAATGAATGTGCAAAATAAATAAATAAGGGCGTGGATTAAGGGAAGAGAGTGAGTTTAGCTATGAAAAAGCAACAGGGCATCTTATTTTCCTTGCAGACTGCTCTAGCTTTCCTTCATTACAGTAACTGAAGCCTGATCATAGTTATAATTCCTCTGAAGTGAATCCTATTTTTCTTAGTGAATTTTTGCATAGCATCTTACTTCTTTCTTATTCAGCCTATATGCACATGCATCTATCATCCTACCTAAAACTTAAGAATAATGGCAATTTCCTGGACTTCCAGTTTGAGCTTCTTCGGCAACAGACTGAAACCTCATCTCTCCAAGGCTTCTATCTGTGCTCGCCGCGGGAGCACCCCGAGCCGGCTGGTTTCAGGGCTAAGCCACCCCGTAGAGGTGGTAAAGGTGGGGCAGACTGCCTGCAGGGTTGAGGAGAGCTGCATCTCTCCTCCCCAGCTGGCCATTACTCCCTTTCCCGAAGGCGGTTATAGCGGTGGTCAGAAATGGCCACCACAAAGAAGAACTCAACCGGAAAAGAATGTGCAGGAGGAAGATAAGAAGGGAAAGTTTTGGTTGACCAGGTCAAACAGCAAAAGCAACAAATAAGGTACCCTGGAATTTAAACTTAACAACGTTGCTCCCAAAGAAGATTTTGAAGCTGCGAAGGAGAGAGAGAAGGGAAAGGATTAGGATTTTTTTCTTCCCTTCCTTATACTGACAGCTAAGAGACTTAAGCAAGAAACTGAAAAAAAAATCCATTTTGACATTAATAGGCATCTAAGCTGAAAATAAAAGTCAAAGGGATAAATAAAGATTTCTGGACATTTAAAAGTTTTTAAAAGCTGGAAAGGAGAAAAAAAAAGAATAGAAGGGCAGGATCTGGAAAAATGGAGGAGACTGCCTGGAATTAAGGAATGGAACTGTAATTAAAAGGAACTTACAGTGAAATTTTAACAAGATTCCTCAAAGATACATTTTAATGGAAACTTGGTAACAAAATAATAGAACCCCAGGAAGAGAAAGTGGAAAAAAAGAAGCAAGTAGAAACAGCCTTGGATTATTTGGATTACTTGGTGATTTTTGGTTTTTGCATCTAGATGACTAAAATTAACTGGGTGGTTGTTTAAAAGTTTTTTAAATGGTATCACTCTTAGAAGAACTGAAAACAGAACTTTAAATATGGAAAGAAGACGCACAAGAAGGGAGAAGTTATTTTGGCTTTGTGTTTCAATTCTTAGAAATGGAGATCTGGAACTATGAGAAGCAACAAGAAACGCTTACAGAACAAGAAGATTGGGACAAAGAAGAAGCCATCTTTAATGATCAAATAATTTTAAGGGGGGGGGAAGAAAAGGGGGGAAAGAGAGTGAAAGGTTTAAGATTAGAAAAAACAACCAAAAAGAAGAAGAACAATTTGAAAGATAAGTATAATATTAGAAAGCAACAGAAGAGGGGATTACAGATGAGAGAGTTAGAAGTAGAGAGACGAGGGGGTAAAAAGGGGAGGGAGAAGAAGAGGGGGAAGAAGGCAAGGAAAAGAAGTTGTAAAAGACAGATACAGGAAATGGAGAAACAGGAAAAGATATAAGGATTGTAACCATAAGTTTGTTTAGAGACAATGGGTGAAAATTTAATTGTAAATGGGATTCTGCAGAGGTACATAAGATAGCTTTGTTATATTACAAATAGAAATAACTTTAGAAAATATGATGATGGATAAAAAAAATATTGTAATGCAGTGGGATGTTTGTTAATAAATAAATGAATTAAAATGATTGAGAGGGAACATTTTTAATTATTAGTAATGATTTATAAAAATATAAGTGAGAAATATGGAAAAAAAAGAATTAACTATGAAAAGTTTATAAGTGTTCCCAAGGAAGTATGCTATTCGATTGAAAAGAAATGTTAAAGCTGTTAAAATTTTAATGCATATTAATGATAGAATTGAATTGAATTGGAATGGAATGTGTTTTATTTGCATATATATATAATTTTTTTCTTTTTAAGAATATAGTGTCTATTTTAAGAATGTACCAAGCAGAATTCGATTGGAAGTTATGTATTATATTGAATGCTATAATCTTAAAGCTATACATTGAAGCTTAAATAAGAGCTTGAATGGATAAAATTAAAAGATATAAAGGTGTCATACTCTAATTGGTAACTACAGGGAAAAATTAGTTTAATAAGAAAAGATAATGTGAAATTGTAACAGGACAGACAAAAGTATAAATATAATGATTTGAACTGAGATAATCAAAACAAATTTGAGAAAATTAGAAGAGGGGAAAAACTATGTAGAAAACATAAAATGGTAATAAGATATGGAATAGAATATAAAAATGAGCATGAAATTGAGTTTTGTGTCTGTATGAAGAAGTGATAACCTGGGACCATGCTATTTTCAAAAAAGATGTTTTATTTGCATTTTGTTTTTGTGAAAACCCAAATAAAATTTTCAAAAACAAAAAAGAATAATGGCAATTTCCTTTCATAACATATGCATAGCACCATATTGGCAGAAAGAATGGATAAAATAGGCTATTTCTGGTCCTTGACAAGGTTTGAAATATGCATTTAGATACATTTAAAAAAACTGCATTAACTATATATTTAGAGACTTAAAAAGAAAAGCTGCAGGACCAAATGGAATGGTGAGATCAAAAATCAATGGATTCCATTAATATAAAATTCCTATTTATTAGGGAATTGCTTGGGATGTCAGCCTGTTAATTCCAGATGACATATAATGGTGTTTCAATTTCTGCACTGCCAGAATAGATATTTGAAGAGCACTTTGCATGTTCTTGCTTACATTTATTTATTTATTTTTATTTTCCTTCTGTTATATGTGCTCAGGTCTTCCTGTAGTTCCTCAGAGATGGTCTGTCCAGCTTTATTTTTCTTCTTTATGACTATTTTGCTTTAGGACTATTAATTATAAGCAAGGTTAAGGCAACATGATGATCCTGGCAGTTTTATATTGATGAACACCACTATTCACCATGATCTTCCATATATTTTCATGTATTTGAACAAGTTAGCGTGCTGCAAATCCAGTCTCAACTTTGGTCATGAATTTGATTTGCAAGAGTGTTTCTGGGTCCCATGTAGTTTTTGAAAGGCCATGTTAGAAAGTTAAGAAAGATGAGAAGCTATCATCCCGAATTTTGAAGTGTCCTCTTCTGCCTTAGAAAATAATAAACAAATGGAGGAATGAATGAATGGGCAAAGATAAGTTGGATTGAAAGAAAATAGAACTGCATGAAGGTACAATTTGGAGATTTAACATATCAAAGGTTGTTTTTTAACAATGGACCCTAAAATTAATTTTAGGAGTATCTGCTTCTATAGACAGATAGACTGTGTTTAAAAGATGTTCTGGAAGAGGAACAAGATCAAGACTGATTTGAAAGTGGATTTAACAATCCAGGCTATAAGAATAACATGGACATACAAAAAAAAACTGGCTTGTCTTAATAATTAAATTAAGTTTCATAATCAAAGCACAATATTATGTAATTAAAACATTATTTTTATTATGTCACCTTAGTGTGGGCCATAAATATTTTTTCTGCTGAGAAAAACAATGGCTTCTAAATCTATTGGTTTTGAACAGTGGAAAATTCCGTCATAATTTTCCTTCCTTTCCTAATATAACAAACAGACCAGAAGACAATGAAAAATCATTTCTATAGTCTTAGATGTAACAAAAAATGGCTCCAGTTTACTGCATTATCAAAGTCCTGCCCATATTTTGTGTGTGTGTTGCATGCTAATAAGAAATAGGGCTTTGATTGCACAAATACAAAGCCTACATCATGACTTTTTTTGACACACACACACATATAGAAATACAAAAACACCCTATAAATGCCTCTGTATTCTTGACAGGAAGTTACCAGGAGTCAAGCTGAATTCAAAGGATATTTTGTTGAAATGCTGAATTAATTTGCAAATAGCTCTTTTGCTATGTTTTACTTTAATTTTCTCCCGGCGTTTCTGCATGTCTTTCTTAATAAATAGGACAGTAGGGACATGGCCAATGGAATGAGAGAGAAAAAGATAGAGAGATTATAGAGATTATTAACAAGGAAAATAAAAATAAATAAACAAATATAATGGTTTAAAAAAATGCTTTGCCTGAAAGTCTAGGGGAACTTCATTAATTTTCTGCTTGCCTGATTGCTGATAGACAAAACACCTATGGAATATGATTAAGGCAAGAGAAAAATATAGCATTTCGTTTCTAATATTGGTTGTGTCCTTCCTTTTAATTTTTACACAACCTATTTAATAGAAGCTGTTTAAAAGCTGTTTAGAGGAATTATAAAAGCAAAACAAGGGATTATGGACATTGTCGACAATTTTTCAGATATTGTAACTTATTTTGTAAACTAATGCATCATTTTTTATGTTAAGAATTTACTAATGTTTGTGAAATCGGTTTACTGTTCAACACCTTAACACTTCATTCATCTATACACTATTACAGGCTGGCTGAGGAATTCTGGGAATTGAAGTCAACACAGCTTAGGTTAAGAAATGCTGCCTTATCTGCACTATCCAAAAGAGAGAAATGAGGAGATGCTCTTACTTGTGAAATTAGATGATAGACACTCAAACACACATTTTGCTTTTGAAGGAATACAACTTCTCTTCCTTGTCTGTGAGTCATTGTTTGACTTGCAGAAACAGTTGAGTTACTGTCTCAGAATGAGAGTCTAACTCTCTCAAGAGCTAATGAGACCAATATCTAACCAGGATAAAAAAGAGACTCCTCAGCAGGATGAATTTTTGAAGGCATTTGCCCAATCATGCATATTTCTGTTCTGTTCTTTTTTTAAAAAAAATTACAAGGAGCTAGCTGGACATTGTTACTTCTGTAAGACTTTCTGAACAGTAACACACTAAAGTACTTCAGTTAAGAGAAGCATTTCTCTGTGCTTACTATCATTTTATGTTCAACCAGCCTATTCAACAGTGAATACTACATAGAGGAAAAGGCTGAAAGAAATGTAAGATGGAAATTATATATATTATATATATACCCAAAGAACCAAATGGTAAAAACTGCAATGATGACATCATTAAAGCCAACCTCTTTAACACATTCTTTGGCTCAGTATTTGTAAACAGCAATGGATCATGCCCAATATTTCCTAGTCGAATCACAGACAACTATAATGATCTAATAAATATCAATTTTACAGAAGACAATGTTGAAAAAGCACTACTCAATCTAAAAGCATCTTTATCTATTGGACCGAACGGAGTTTATGCCTACTTCTTAAAAAAGCTATCCACTGCCATAGCTGAACCTCTAAGCATAATCTTTGAAAAATCTTTAAAATCTTGCCAAACCTATGGTCACGAGCCACAGTCATCCGCATCTTCAAAAAGGGAGACCCCAGCCTAGTTGAAAATCACAGACCAATCTCCTTATGCTGCATCACCTGTAAAGTCATGGAATCAATTATTAACCAATCCATTATCCTCCACTTAGAGATAAACAACCTACTCTCTCACAAACAGTTTGGTTTCAGAAGGAAACTATCCTGTAATCTGCAACACTTAAACTGCAAAAACCTATGGACTACACAACTTGATCAGGGCAAAGCAATTGACGCAATTTACATAGACTTCTATAAAGCCTTTGTTTCAGTGGTACACAACAAACTACTCCTAAAACTAAGGTCTTATGGTATCTCTGGATACCTGCATAACTGGATAGAAGCATTCCTGTCAAACAGGCAATAAATTGTCAAAATTGGGAGTGTCCTATCAAATCCTGTAACTGTCAACAGTGGTGTCCCCCAAGGCAGTGTTCTAGGACTAACTCTCTTCATACTCTATATTAATGAGCTCTGTGATTATATTAAGAGCAACTGCATTCTTTTCACTGATGATTTAAAGCTATTCAACACCACTGACAATGCTGCTACCCTTCAAAAAGACCTCGACTATCAGAATGGTCAAACAAATGGCAACTTCAAATCTCAACAAATAAATGTTCTATCTTACATATTGGCAAAAAAATAAAAAAAAATAAAATACAAGTTGAATAGTTAAGACCTTGTTGATGTCACAAATTTTGTGAAGGACCTTGGAGTACTCATCTCTAATGATCTAAGTGCTAGAGCCCACTGTAACTACATAGCCAAAAAGGCAGTAAGGTTTTTCTCCGGTAATATCACTCTACTAACTAGAGCATATAAAACATTTGCTAGACCAATACTTGAATATAGCTCATCAGTCTGGAACCCGCATTACATATCTGATATTAATACAATTGAGAAAGTCTAGAAATATTTTACGAGAAGAGTCCTCCACTACTCTACTCGCAGCAGAATACCTTATGCCACCAGACTTGAAATTTTAGACCTAGACAACCTAGAACTATGCTGCCTTCGGTCCGATCTAAGTATAATACATAAAATTATATATTGCAATGTCCTACCTATCAATGAATACTTCCGCTTCAACCATAACAATACAAGAGCACACAATAGATACAAACTAAAGATAAACTGCACCAAACTTGATTTCAGGAAATACGACTTTAGCAACAGAGTAGTCAATGTCTGGAATACTCTACCTGACTCTGTGGTTTCTTCCCCAAACCCCAGAATCTTCAACATTAGGCTGACCTCACCCCTTTCCTAAGAGGTCTGTAGGAGGCGTGCATAAGTGCACCAAAGCATGCCTACTGTCCTTGTCCTATTGTTTCTTTTTTCCTTATTTGTATCCATTCCATGTATTTATAACCATGTTTATACTTATACCTGTTTTCTAATAATTGTTTGACAAAATAAATAAATAAATAAAATAAAAAAATCTTCAGGGTTTGAGAAGGGGTGGAGGAGCAAGATTTGCAGAGTATACAACTTATTAACATATTAACAGATAATCAGAATTGAAAGGGACCTTGTAGGTCATCTAGTCCAACCCCCCTCCCAAGCAGGAGACCCTACACCATTTGTGACAAATGGCAGTCCAATCTCTTCTTGAAAGTCTCAAGGGATGACGCTCCCACAACTTCCGAGGGCAAGCTGTTCCATTGGTTGATTGTTCTCACTGTCAGAAAGTTTCTCCTTATTTCCAGGTTAAATCTCTCCTTGTTCCTTGCTATATTCCTTATTAAAGGATATAGACGATGAGAGTTTGATCCGGTGGTTAACACACCAGGCTAGAAAGCAAGAGACCATGAGTTCAAGTCCCACCTTGGCCATAAAAGCCAGTCACTCTCTTTCAACCCACTTTACCTCACAGAGCTGTAGTGGGGAAAACAGAAGGAGGAAGGTGTGTTTTATATGTTCACTGCCTTGAATTATTTGTAAAAATAATGAAGGTGGGATATAAATAAATAAATACCAACAGTTTGTCCATCTTATTTTTAATGCATTTTTAATCAACCCATTTGAGTAAAGAATTTTTGTCATTGTGACAATTGGAAAGAAACTTCAAAGGAACTTAATTCTGCAACAGAAACCAGAAGCTGGATTTGAGGAGCTGTCCCCTGCCACATGTAACTGCTTCCCTCTTTTTCTTCTTCTGCTGCTGATTAGCTGTTCTTTGTACATATTGTCTAGGCAGTTCTTTTTAATGTCATCATCATAATCAGTTACCACTTTTATCCTTCTTTGGGGGTGAAACGTTTTCTGTTAGGGAAAAATTCACTTGTAATCATTCTGGTCTTTCATTACAGCTGCTGGTAGGAAGGACATGTCAGTTTTAGATTTTGATAGTTCTTTTATTCAAACATTTCAAAGAGGTGTTTTACTAAGAAATGACCTTTTTTTTTTGGTACAGAAGCACTGGGGGCTGTTCTCTTTTAATTCCATGCAGAAATATATCACCTGCGATTTTTTGTCAGTTCCCATTCAATTTGATGAAAGAGACCTGTCTTTCCAAATATTTTTAAAAGGGAAGAGAATATTGATGAAATGTTCATGGATGAGATGTGGTATTCTTGCAATTCTTTAATTATGTGACAGCCTCTGTATTTGAATATTCTCCCTTTCAATTTGTTCAGTGATCTACAACATCCCCAGATTAATGTGCTTCAGTTCTGTTGTCAGAAAAGAGCTCCTCCCATGGTGCTTTTTCAGAAAATATGCGGAGTTAGGGAGACTACAGTGGCTCAGTGGCTAAGACACTGAGCTAGTTGATCAGAAAGGTCAGCAGTTCAGCAATTCGAATCCCTAGCATCGCGTAACAGAGTGAGCTCCCGTTACTTGTCCCAGCTTCTGCCAACCTAGCAGTTCGAAAGCATGTAAAAATGCAAGTAGAAAAATAGGGACCACCTTTGGTGGGAAGGTAACAGTGTTCTGTGCACCTTTGGCATTTAGTTATGCCAGCCACATGACCAAAGAGACGTCTTTGGATAGCACTGGCTCTTGGGCTTTGGAACGGAGATGAGCACTGATCCCTAGAACTGGAAGTGACTAGCATATATGTGTGAGGGGAACCTTTACCTTTCCGGGGAGACTTCACTATCATGGAAAGACATGGAACAGTAAAAGCAACCCATCTCCAGTAATACAGTGATCTCAGAAACATGTTCAAGAGAGATTCAAAAGAAATCTACAAGTATTCACAACATTCAGTGTAAACCTGAATGTTTTTTTTTTTAGCAAAGGGAGTTGAGAAGGTGCAAGATAGACTTTGACACAGCACTCAACCAACCATGGGCCTGATAAAACAGGGGCCTATTGTGATAAGGATATTTGTAGAACATGAGACAGAAGTTAAGATAGCTCTGAAAGGGAAATGTTACCTGGAAAAGACAAGAAGACGTTATCTTCAATCAATCCCATCTTTGTATAATGTCTAAAAAAAATCAGGTGTTCATCTCTCTCTCTCTCTCTCTCTCTCTCTCTCTCTCTCTCTCTTAGAAAAATAGTGCATAGGTAGAAAAGAAAAATGAACTGTATGTATCATCTTGGCTTGTAGTTTTATTTTTTGTTCTTCATCTATAGGAACACCCATTGAACCTTTTAAAGAACATTACAAACTTTTGAAATAGTCATTTTTTTCTATAAAAAAAATTGTGTATACCACAGCTTTTGAGACATTTTAAGGAAAATGAGATCTTTAACAGAAAGAATTATTTTACTTATTTTCCAGTGCCTTTGTCCACGAACATCTAGTTTACTGTTGCCAACAGTACAGTTTATAGGTTACTTAGTTTACAGGTTGCCAACTAGTTGCCACAGAATAGGATGACAACTCTACCAAATAAATTTACCTTTTCCCCCATTTGAATCATTCTCTCTTTTAACATACAGTATCAAAACTGTAAGGTTTCTGCCATTTAATAGCAAGCTCTACAAAAGTGAAAACTTCAGATATTAACATGAGCTAATTAATCCAAACCACTAGACCAAAATTCTTAACACTCAGTTCTTCAGTTCATAAAGTTAACCTTGGTACAGAAGAATAGATAGTATTTCATTTAAGTTCTTGAACAAGATCTCTATCTCTTCCACCCCCCACCCACACAGAAGTAAATTGCTCAGATCAATGGTACCTACTCTCATGTAAATGTGCATATGACTGCAGTATTTTTCTCTGATTTACAATGTTTCATCCTCAGAATTGACATTAAACAGGAATTCAAAAAGAGAACATAATGCCCCATAGTGTGTGTTGAAATTCTAGTTCTTGATATTTGGATAAATGTGTATAATCTTTCTTTCTTTCTTTCTTTCTTTTTTGCTTTTCTTTACCAGTGACATGAGAAAATATTTTCAAATTGTCTTACATTCGTTCCACCACATTAAATAAATGAACCATATATTTAACTGGATATTATTAGATGGGCATATAATTTGTTTAGAAGAAGCTAAATGCAGATAATATGAATAAGAATACAGTCTGGTGATAAATAGCATGTCATCTCACTTATTCAACAGAGATTTATTTTTGCAATAGGCAAACAGAATGCTAGACCAAATGAAAACCCATATACACACACAAAGACAATAACCTTTCACTAAGAAAGGAAAACTTAAATGTAGCAAAGAATTCTCAGCTTTGGTATCCGTCCCTGAAATATATAATTTCTTTTCTTTTCTAAGCAATCCGAGTCTACTCCCTCTAACCCGCCTCAGTAGAAACATTGATATTTTTGCAACATGCATGTAAATAGTGATAAATAGATATCATTTCCAAAACTATAGGAAAAATTACTTTAGTTAAAAGGTTGGACTGGAATATCATCTAAATAGGCTTTACTTCAATCTGAGTCCAGTATTCTCCTTATTATACAGATTAACAGAGTTGGACTAAATGATCTTATAGGTCATCTAGTCCAACACCTGCCCAAGCAGAAGACCCTACACCATTTCTGACAAATGGCAGCCCAATCTCTTCTTGAAAGCTTCCAGTGATGATGCTCTCACAACTTCTGGAGGGAACTTCTGTTCCATTGGTTGATTTTTCTCACTGTCAGAAAATTTCTCCTTATTTCCACGTTGAATCTCCTTATTAGTTTCCATCCATTATTCCTTGTCTGGCCTTTGGGTACCTTGTAAAATAGCTTGAGCCCTTCCTCTCTATGGCAACCCCTCAAATATTGGAAGTCTGTTATCATGTCTCCCCTGGTCCTTCTCTTCACTAGACTAGCCATGCCCAGTTCCTGTAACAGCGTCTCCATCTTGTCTTGATTTAATTTAATGTTCTTCCTTATTCTTATTCTTATTTCACATTTAAGTGATATTCAAGGCTTCTTGGGATTAGATGATAAGCAGTAGAGCTGGGTTCATTAGTATACTGATGACACCCCATTCCAAGCTCCAAATGATCATAGATGTTTCATGAAGATGTTAAATTGCATTAAGGCTGAAGGAACCCTAAGCAACATCATTTAGGTTATAAACACTAGGTTATAATCCCTCAAGCACCTTCTGGGGTGCATCCTGACCGGAAGGATCAGAATCCCTGCAAAAGAGTGCTTCAAGAGCCAATTTGTGCCCCCCCCCCCAATTTAGGTTCTGGCATAGGTCAGTCATCACGCTGGAAGGCCACCATCTTCTGAATCACTTCATTAAAGAATGAAGGGTTAGAGATTAACTACTAGTGATCTTCTGGATCCTGTTAGACAGAAAATGTTTTCAATAAGAGTCATATAACTGCCTCCTTTAAGCAAAGGGGAGCATATTCCTCACTCAAAAAAGCAATTCTCATCTCCCGTAACCATGTCCTAAGCATCAAGGGTATAACAAAGAAATGGTGACCATTGCCTTTCCATGTGTGTTATTCATATATTCATGATTCAGAACCTGGAAAGAATCTGTAAGGACAGAGCAAATTATTTTGAAGGTCACTTTTTTATGACTGCCCATATACTGCAGTCCAAATCAAGGCAAATAGAATTAGCTGTTTGCAAAGAATGAAAACTGGTCCCAGCTAGCCTCTGACTGTTCCTGATACACTTCTCTATGAAGAAACAGTACAGTCCTATTCTGTGCAAACACACTGAAAGCAGAAAAGCAGGACTTGTTCTCCGCATACAGTGTTGTGCACTAGATTGCACATTCATAAGTGCCCTATTGATAACTAGAACTGTTTATCCTAAGAGTATCTCCATTTGGATTACCAAAAGTTTACAAGTCCACAATATTATTTTTGCTCCTTAGTGAACTAAGATTCTACTTGACAGTATGTTGAACAGAAAAGGTGATTAGGACCAATAAAGAAGTTAAAATTCTCATTGAAGAAGTTTTTATGGAACTAAGTTTAGGAACACTGAAGTCCTCCTATCCAAGGGTTAATCTATAAAGATGCACCAATTAATGTTTCAGTGACTGATCAGTTTGATACCAAACATGTTTTGTTTCTTTCCAAAGAATAAAAATACAGAGAGTAGTGATGGTGGCATCTTTATGATTAAGAGCATCCTTCAAGAATATAATTCTTGACATAACAACTGCATTCAACAAGTTCCCTGAAGGCTGCAGTAATTATATCTCTTCATTCCACACTAATGGACTTATTGATTGTTGCTTCTCTAAGTTATAGTCTGTAAGGTTAAGAGTTTCACCTGAAATTAGATTTAATATCTGTCTGGGAAAACAGCACATGACCACCTATGAAGAATTGTTCTCATGAAGAAACTTGACACCCTATTTGGTGGAGAAACCCCAAGATTCGTAATAGTGAGCGGATAAATTAAAGAGGAAGAACAATATATCACCTCATGCTTCTAGAAGAAAAGGAAATTATAAGTTGTTAATATTTATTTATATAATCATTTTATTAATCCCATTAATTGGAGAAGCATCTCTAAGTATTTTGTAGCAAATTGCAAGATCTGTTTCTTAGAAAATTTTGCTCTTACAAATCAAATAAATCCAATCCTCCATACTTTCCTTTATAATTGGTATTTGGATCAGGATGCAGTTACAAAGGGTAGCTAAGAGGTTATGTTGGGAGATTGGTTTGATTTTAATCTTGCGTCATGGATTTGCCCCACTCCCACACCTCTCCAGATGCGAGTTCAGAGGAAGAGGGTAAGTTTGTGTCTGCAGAGCAAAGTGTGGTGCTGCGTATTGATCAGGATCAGGAATGCTAGCCTGATGGAGAGAATGCTAGCCTGATGGAGCAGCCTCAGCTGGATCAGTCAGATGAGCTATGGGTTGAGTCTGATGGAGGGGAGCCACAGCTGCAGCAAGTTGGTCAGGAGACTCCAGGCCAACAGGGAGCAGCTGATGCCTGTTAGCAATGAGAAGATGGAGTCACACCTCCTCCTGATCCAAGAACATGTAGAACAGAGAGGAGACAGGCAAACAATGCTGGTCAGATAGACTACTCATAAGGACGCAGTCTGACCTCTCATGAAGGACTGCACTGGCATTGCCTACTTAACCCCACCCTGAGAACTTAAGTGTTGCTAGAGCAACATGCCCAGTTCTGTGCCTTGTCTACTTGTGCCATGTATCCTGGCCTGTTTGACTCTTGGACTGCTTTCCTGGATTTTGTGTGTGCCTATTGGACTCTTGCTGTACTGAGCTCAGAATCTGGACCTGTAGAACAAGGGTGAGAACATGTTAAGGGGGAGAATAAACACCTGTAGAACTCTTGCCATGGGGGGGGGGGGAGAGAGGGCAGCACATCCTGTAAATGTGGCCCAGAGTCGCTTGAGTGAGATGGGTAGTATAATGGTATGTTGGAAAGTGGGGAGGAATGCTGCCTATGGAATAGTCAGACAAATGAAAAAGAGACCCAGAAAGGACCCCCCTCCAATTTTCAGGCTATTAAGATTCTGATAATACAGCCTTACAATAAAGTAGAAATAGCTCATCTGGTCTTATTTCTGTCTGGCCTACCTGGGAAGGCTGGCAGACACGCTATATAAGTGCTATAAAGAAAATAAATTTGATGCTACTTCAGCTTGTGCCATATGTTTTGCTAATTTTCATGGACATCCTCTGAATCGTTCACAATACTGTTTGGAGCCTGAGGTTTCTTTCCCTGACAAGCATTCCTCTTTCTTTCTTAAAACCAGCTTCCCCTGGTTTGAAAGTCTTCATTTTGTTTTCATTGAAAAATAAATAGGGTTTGAAGGGATTAAAAAAAAAAAGTAGGAAGAGAAGTTGAAAAAAAGATTACTGGAAATGCAATTTAATGGGGCAACAGCAATTCAGAATACATTTAGATTAAGTGTTTTGATTCAGAAGCTTTTATCTCCAATTTCTAGGAAAAAACAAAGCCAAGTATAATATGCCTATCTGATTAATGTCTGCTATACTGCTGATTTTGTTTCAGGGTGGTGTAAAGGGGTGGTGTTGGCTCAATTTCTGAACTAAGCACAATACCCATTGGTTTATACTATTAATTAGAGCAGGGACATCCACAGGAGACACCAAAAAATGTCAACATGTCAGTCACAACTATTCAATCAAAGCTGTGCCGCCTTCTTTAAAACAATGAAGCTTCAGTCAAATTGTTTTGGCTGCCATCTTGAATTTAACTCCTGTTGACACTCCTGATTTACTAATTCTTGCAGTCTGTAAATGTAATTTTGATGACAGGCATTATCATTTAGGGGATAAGGCAGCGGTGGGATTCAAATATTTTTACTACCGGTTCTGTGGGTGTGGCTTGGTGGGCGTGGCAGGGGAAGGATACTATAAAATCTCCAGTCAGAGGTTGGATTTGCCGGTTCTCCAAACTACTCAAAATTTCCACTACCAGTTCTCCAGAACTAGTCAGAACCTGCTGAATACCACCTCTGGGATAAGGGATAGTTTGGAACTTAACAGTTTACTTAATGATAATTCTCTATCCCTCTGAAAACGATTGGCTGCTTATGGCCATCTTAAACTGCTAAATAAAATTTAAAAATGGTGAACTAAATGCCAACTGCACAAGAAGCCTTATCATCTTTTTTTTTTTTAACTATCCAGGAGATAAATGGCTGGGGAGATTAAATGAATGGATTGCTAAATAGAAATCTGGCATATCTTGCAGCATTTAATCTCTAGACCAGGGATGTCAAACTTGTGGCATCACATCACATGGTGAATCACAACTTTTCCCCCATTTTTGATGGGCATGGCCAGCACATGATGCACCCAGCCCATGGGCTGCAAGCTTGACACCCCTGCTCTAGACTCATGAAAATATCTGCAATTATATAAGCTAGTTTCATGCCAAACTTTCATTTCATTTGACTCCTGTATTCCCAATATCTCTGAGAAACACATTATTTTCATTATTCTATTTGGTTTTTATTTTTAATCTTGTGTGGATTAAATAGTATTTGTCCATAGAACTGCTCTTCAGCAGGTTTTTATCTGTAGCAATGTAGTTGTAGTACCCATATGATTCTCCAGAGTAAAACGAATATTCAAATTCCAGGATGCAGGAGTAGATGAACAATCCATAAGCTATACATCTAATTCAACCAATGTTTGATTTTAACAGCTATAAAAACAATTGCTTAGTGAACTATCACCAAGGTAAATAAAGGACTTTCCTTTAATAATTCAAAGCACTCTTTGAAGCACTTGTCTTGTCATAACCTACGCTGTCTTTTAGATGCTAAGATTTAATATGTACTCTCTTCTAAAATTATGTTAATCTGTGTCTTCTCAGGTCCCTCATCATATGAAGACTTTGCCCTATTACGGCTATGACCAACCAGTGATTGGATACTGCCAGGCTCACAAGCCTCTCCATGTAAATAAGGGATATGATACTATCTCCCGAGACCAGGCTGAGACCACCAACTTGGAGCTGAGTCGAGATCACAGCTTCATTGCTACCATTGCACGCTCTGCTGCACCAGCTATTTACATTGAGAGAATACCAAACTGATGGATCACCTTCTGAATGAAAATGAAGAAGACTGTGTGGGAAGGCTCTTATTTTCCCCTCTGCAGGGAAAAATGGCCATTCGATTCAAGAGGTTGAAAAGCGCAATATGACATTTTGAAGCGTTCCGGTGGAAAAATGTTCTCAATCCAAAAACCACAGAAAGAGAACAAAATGGCAGATGTCTCACAGAACACTGTGGAAATTCAATCTGGTGACCTGGCAGTACAGATTGGTGAATTCCAAAATGTCCTTTGATTTTAAACTGTTGAACAAACTTCTCGGTGTAAATAAACAAATAAAAAGATTGCTGAGTTCTTATATGAAAAAAGAAGTTAGATTTCACTCTAGCAAGATAAAGGGATGGATTAAAAGTTGTGTTTGTATATTTGATTTTTCTACATTGCACCATTCTGATGGAAAAGAACCACAGGTGACACTTTGGGGTGCAGGGGGAATGGGGAGGGAGGGTCTGCCAAATACAGAATGAAGTATTATTTCTTTATAATTGTTTATTAGTCTTAGAGGTTTCCTTTAACATTACCCCTCTTTTCAAATTGGAACATACCAAATCAATTTTTTTCTCACTTCTTTATTTCCTAAGAATGCAAGATCTGTCTTATAAATTCCAATTCCAAATATGGTGTCAAAGGCATTTGCTGAACCAAACGGACACTGATGATTCTGTAAAAGAACCAAGATGCATAACTGACAAAACTTGGGGTGCATGTACATTTAAAACACATGCTGTACATTTTCAATGAGGGGGGTGACTTTTCCTTGATTTTTTTTCTTATCTTCATTGTGATTCATTGTTGACACTTCTGTTATGTTTGGGGCTCTTTAAAAGGGGGGGATGATTAATAATGCAATATGAGCTCACACTTGAACATGGAACTTCTAAATGTAAGAGAAAGGGAGGACTGTGGATATAGTGATATGCATTACATACCCTACCTGTTGAAAATTATTAAGATGGGCTGACAAAAAGGATGCTTTGGTGAAATTTGAAGGAAGATGTGATTTAAAAGGGAAAAGTAAAGAAATCATGGAAGGATGTGTAACATTTTTGATTTATTTTTAATTAATTATTCTGATCAGTTAGCTTTTGTGTAGTTTTTATCAATAAAAGAACAAAAGTGATGGAGGAAAATAAACATATTATTTTGTGGTTGAGATGCCACACTGAAACTAATGATTGAATGTTTTCTTTAGCTGTTTTATATAATAATACCTATAATTATTTAATTTGCAAGAAACATGAATATATATATATATATATATATATATATATATATATATATATATATATATATATATTTGTTTTCTGAGGTTCTCGGGGTATTTGTATGTGGATCTTTGGTTGTTCGGGTTTTCTCCCGCGTAAGATTCGAAGTATCTAGGCAACGTTTCGATGAAGTCTCATTCATCATCTTCAGGCTTCTGTCTCCGGCTCTGTGCTTCTCAGAGTGATGGAGATTGCAGCTGCTTCTTCCTTTTAACTGCTAGTGGGGTGGGACTTGATTGGGTGGGGGCTTGGCTGTGTTCTGATTGGGTGGGGGTGTGTTCTCATTGGTAGGGGTTTGGCTGTGTTCTGATTGGTTGGGGGTTGGCCGTGTTCTGATTGGTTGGAGGCGTGTTCTGTTCAGGTGGGGGCTTGGTTGTGCTCAGGTTAGTCTTAGTTGCTGGGGATTTGAGTTGGAGAGCTGTGATCTTGCTGTTTGGCTTCGAGTTCGTGGTCCTGCTGCATCTTCATAGTGGGTGTCGGTTTGCTTCATGTATGGCTCGGAGGGGTTTGAAGTGGGTAGTGATGCAGCTGCAGTGCAGCTTCTGGTCCATGGTCGTGTCTCATCTTCTGAGTGGGTGTGAGTCTGTTTTCTACATGGAAGTGTGGTGGTGGCATCTTGTTTGGCTCTCATGGGTGTGGGTCTGGTGTCCTTCTTCATGTTAGGTACTCGTCTGTTCATGAGGGCGGGTTTCCAAATGGCTGGAAGGCGGGAGGTGTCATCTCGTTTGTTCATGCTGTGTGGGCGTTTTTCTATCTCTATGGCTTCTCTGATTATTCTGCTGTTGAAGTGTTCGGTTTTGGCGATAGTTCTGGTATTTTTAAAATCAATTTCATGTCCTGTGGCTTTGAGGTGTTGGACCAGGGAAGAGGTCATTTCTTCTTTTTTGATTGAGTTCTTATGTTCTTCAATGCGTGCACTTATTCTTCTGTTAGTTTGTCCAATGTATGTGGTGGGGCAGGCAGTGCAGGGGATTTCGTATACTCCTTGGTTTTCTAATTCGATTTTGTCTTTGGGGTTTCTTAGGATGGTGGATATTTTTTCTGTTTGTGCAGAATGCTGTTTTAATGTTGTGTTTTTGGAGGATCTTGCTGATTTTTGTCTGTAGTGCCTTTTATATATGGGAGGAGGGCTTTGCCGTTTTCTTGTTCTCTGTCTTGGATTTTGGTTGGGGTTTCTTTTTGGATTAGGTGGGTAATCTTCTTTCTTTGGAATCCATTGGCTGTAAGTACGTTGGTGAGAGTGTGTAGTTCGGTTTTTTGGTGTTGTTCATCGGCTAAGCATTTTGTTCTGGAGATGAGTGTCTTGGCTATGGAATTGATCTGTGCTGGGTGGTGGTGTGAGAGTGCATGTAGATAGCGGTTTGTATGTGTTTTCTTCTGGTAGATGGTGTGTCCTAGGGAGCCATTGGATCTTTTGTATACCAAGACATCTAGGAAGGGAAGTTGATTGTTGACTTCTGTTTCCATGGTGAATTGTATTTTGGGGTGTAGGCTGTTGAGGTGTGTGAGGAAGTTGTTCAGTTTTTCTTTCCCGTGTGGCCAGATTATGAAGGTGTCATCTACGTATCTGAGCCAGAGTTTGGTTTTTTGGTCATATTTTTCTAGAGCTTGTGTTTCAAAGTGTTCCATGTAGAGGTTTGCGATGACAGGTGAGAGGGGTGATCCCATGGGTGCTACTTCTATTTGTTTGTATTTTTGTCCATTGTAGGTGAAGTATGTATTGGATAGGCAGTGGTTGGTCAGATCTAGGATGTGCTTGGGGGGGTTGTATTTGTTTTGGATGGCTGTCAAGGCTTCTTTTATTGGCACTTGGGTGAAGAGGGATATGACATCGAAGCTTACTAGTAGGTCGCTAGGTTGTAAGTTTTGTTTCTTTATGATCTTGATGAACTGGAATGAGTTTCTTACGTGTGAGTTGATGGATTCTGCATAGGGTTGTAGTTGTTTGGCGAGAAATTTGACCAGGTTTTGTAGAGGTGAGCCTATGGAGCTGACTATTGGTCTGAGTGGGGTTCCTTCTTTGTGTATCTTGGGGAGACCATAAAGCTTGGGGCATCTGGATGATTTCTCTCTGGGTATGATTCTTTGCTGGATTTCTTCACTGATGGGGAGGCTTTTATTTTGGATTTGGTAGTTTTTTCTAGGTAGGTGGTGGGGTCTGTCTTTAGGGGTTTGTATGTGGGGTCTTGGAGTAGGTTGGTTAACTTGGTTTGGTAGTCAGATGTGTTCATAACCACTGTCGTGTTGCCCTTGTCTGCTGGTAGGATTATTATGCTGGTGTCTTCTTTCAGGTTAAGTAATGCAGTTTGTTCTTCTTTGGATAAGTTGCTTTTGGGTGGTTTGCTAGTGCAGAGGATGTTGGTGATTTCGAGTCTGATTTTGTTAGCATCATCAGGGTTGGTTTTGGTCAGGCTGGTTTCAACTCCGCATATGATGGTTTCTGTGGGGATGTGTTTGGGAGCGACAGCAAAGTTGAATCCTTTTGAAAGGACCTTGGTTTCAGCTTCAGTGAGGATCTTGTCTGAGATGTTGTGCACTGTTTGTTTCATGTGTGGCTGTGGGGGGGGAGGAGTTGGTTTCTGGCGTTGTTGTAGTTTCCTGAGTTTGTTGGTGTGTGTGTCTGTCTTGAGGGTGGTCTGTGTTTCGGCTCTCCAGACAGCGAGTTGTTTGGATTTGTCCCAAAGTAGAGGGTGAATCTTGTTGCTGAGTCTGAGGTGGAGTGTGAGGAGATCTTTGTTGATTTGGTCTAGGAGAAACCTTTTTGTGTGAAGTTCATTTCTAATTAGGGCCAGTTCTGTTCTTTTTAGGATGCGTTTGGTGGCTGCTGTGTTGGTGTGGAATTTCAATTGGAAGCTTGTGGGAATTAAATTTTGATCTCGGCAGTTGCATAGGAATGCAAGGTCACATAAAATGGAGGCTCTTTGGACTTCAAGCTTTTCATAAGTCCTGGTCAGATGGTGGGTAACACTAACAGTTAAAAGGAAGAAGCAGCTGCAATCTCACATCACTCTGAGAAGCACAGAGCCGGAGACAGAAGCCTGAAGATGATGAATGAGACTTCATCGAAACGTTGCCTAGATACTTCGAATCTTATGCGGGAGAAAACCCGAACAACCAAAGATCACACACACACACACACACACATATATATATATATATATATATATATATATATATATATATATATATATATATATATATATATATTCAAAATGGTTTCAAAATATGAAACCATAAAAAGTCAGTAATCTAAAAATAAAAACAAGAAGATTCATATATGTCTCGTTTAGACAACAAAATTCTCAGTTGTCTCCATCCCAGACAGGAGAGCTTTCAAATAATATAATAGAATGTGGAGTGCTTGAATATTTGGTGAGAGGCAATTCCAGAAGCAAGAGACCATCTTTATGAAATCTTCATCACGGAGTCCCTAAAGTTGGCATTTTTTGATATTTGGAGCACTCAAGGAGCTCCTTTGACTAGACATCACTCAAGAAGCAGAGAAAAGAACCTGGTACATTACAGGCCAAAGCCACATAAGATGCAAAAGCTTCCTGGCAGTTCTGTAATATTACATGGAAGAATGAGGCACTCCTATTGATTTTCTATTATTCTATTATTCTGACACTGAGAACAATCAACCAATGGAACAGCTTGCCTTTGGAAGTTGTAGGAGCTTCATCACTTTGAGACTTTCAAGAAGAGATTGTACTGCCATTTCTCAGAAATGGTGTAGGGTCTCCTGCTTGGGCAGGGGGTTGGATGAGATGACCTACAAGGTCCCTCAAGCTGCTGGATGCTAAGTATACAAATCTTCTTCAAGGGCAATCCCATGAAGTATAAATTGCAGCAATCTAATTGAAAGGTGACAAGAGCATGATTGACCAAGAAGTTCCTCTTCCAAAAAATGGCTGCAACTAGTTCCAAGATCTTATCATTTGATGATCTTCTGTACTTGCTCTTCAAGTAGGAGCTCTAAGTGCAAGAGAATTAAAGATTTCAAGGCTGCTCAATCTTGGAAAGTACAAGCTCATCAAGGGTCAAAGATGGACTATCTCTGGAAAGGACTTATGAATCTGGGATTTAGTTCAAGCTTCCTTCTCCCTATTCAATCCTTCAGGATTTGAGTCAGGTCCTCCACTACATTTGGAAATACACTGAATATCACTAGCTTGTTGGCAGATGATTTGTCTTCGAATTTCCCATGTTAAACATCAAGGGCAAAAATACTGTAACACCCTGTTATGAAGCTCCCAAGAGCCCAACTCTCGCCTCCCACCATCACTGACTGAATCCAATTGCTAAAAAGGGTAAAATAATATTTCTCACTCCCAACATAAGAGACTAGCCCACATGGATTCCATGGTTCATGGTGCTGAAATTGCCAACAAATCAAACAAGTTCAGGTCCTACAGAGGCTTCAAGTTGGTCAATGAAGTTTTGATCTCACGTCCTGAATCCTGTTTGGAAAAGATCCAGAAAATCTGTTGCATTCAGGACTCCCTGTAACTGTAGTCCATCCATCTTCCCAACAATCATCCCTTTTTTTAAAAAAAAGGAAAAGTTGGAGATTAGATAAAAGCTGTATTAAACTTAAGTATATACTGACTCCACTGGAATGACTGATCACTGCCTAGATATATAGTCCACCATCTACCACCTTTTTATTTTTGTTTAAATTAAATATGCAATATGTATGTATGTGTGCACATTTGTGGGCTTGTGTATGTGTGTGTGTGCTGATGTTACTATTTATTACTATTACTATATACATTAAAAAACAACTACACGCAAAAAAATGAGTAACTTAGTTAAGTACCTTAGATATTCTCTTACACGGGAATGATTCACTTAGTCAGAATCAGTTTCTAAACTCCATAGTTAATCAGTTCATTTAATCCATAGAATTAAAATTGCCCTGGGTGGGTTTGGGTTAAGAATACATTTCATTTTACACTAGCCTGCTTTTACACAATCTCTTATACACCCACACAAATAAGAATTTCTATTCTCCAATTTTTAATGATTTTATCCAAGTTGCACCTTCAGAACATATACATGAACTCAGCATTTCCTCACCATTTTTTTCAAAATTATGAAATGCATTTTTATTATTTAAGAAGTAAACCAACCATACTGTGCACAAACATCTTTATAATAGCAGAAAGTCCTCACAAAGGGAAAAAAAACCAAGGCGTGCAAATATTGGATATTTTAGGAGGGACCCTATGTGTGTGTGTGTGTGTGTGTGTGTGTGTGTGTGTGTGTGTGTGTGTGTATTTAATTGCACATTGGCTATTGAAGTGGAATCAGGAAAAGGTGGCTTACAAAAGATTGGAATGCTAAACTAGCAGAAACTAATTTAAAATTGTACCTACAGTTGACCTAAAGAAGGAGTTCTATTCACAACTTAGAATGCTTTTCATTCTAGCAGGGCATTGAAGTGAAATAATTTCTGTCTATAGCACTTATGTTCTAAATGGATGTAATTATCTTTGGACCTATATTTCTAAGCAATCTCTACCTATATCTGTCTATGACAACTCTGAAATAAGTGGAAAGCTAGATACAGGACTAATTGCACTAGGTGAAGTATTGTTTTTTAAAATAAAGTTTACAACAGAGGATGGATGGCTATCTCAAAGAAGAACTCAACCAGAAAAGAATGTGCAGGAGGAAGATAAGAGAAAGTTTTGGCTGACCGGGTCGAACTGAAAAAGCAACAACAAAAGGTACCCTGGAATTTGAACTATAAAGAATAACATTGCTCCCAAAGAAGATTTTGAAGCGGAGAATGAGAGAGGGAAGGGAAAGGGTTTGGGGTTTTTTCTTTCCTTCCCCATATTAACAACTAAGAGATTTAATTAAGAAACTGACAAAAATCCACTTTGACATTAACAGACATTTAAGATGAAAATAAAATGTCAAAGGGATCATAAAGACTTCTGGATTTTCAAAAACTTTTAAAAGAAGGAAAGAAGAAAAAAGGGAAAGAAGACAAAAGAGTGGGATCTATAAAAATGGAGGAGATCATCTGGAAGTAAAAGGAATTAACAGTGAAATTTAAACAAGATTCCTAAAAGATACATTCCAACTGAAACTTTGTACAAAGATAATAGAACCCCAGGAAGAGAAAGTGGAAAAAAGAAGCAAGAAGAAACAGTTTGGATTATTTGGATTATCTGGTGATTTTTGGATTTTTGGTTATTGGATCTAAAGGACTAAAATCAATTGGGTGGTTGTTTAAAAGTTTTTAAAATGGTTTCATTCTTGGAAAAATTGAAAATGGAACTTAAAAAACAGAAAGAAGATGCACAAGAAGGAAGAGGGTTTTTTTGGCTTCGTATTTCAATTTTTAGAAATGGAGATCCTGAACTATGAGAAACAACAAGAAATGCCTGTAGAACAAGAAGGGCGGGACAAAGAAGAAGCCATCTTCAATGACCAAGCAATTCTATGTGGGGAATAAAAAGGAAAGGGGGGAATTTAAGATGTGAAAAAACAATCAAAAAAAGAGAATAGTTTGAAAAGTAATTTCAATATTAGGAAGAAACAGAAGAGACAATTACAGAAGAGAGAATTAGAATTAGAGAGACAAAGGGTCAAAAAGGGGAGGGAGAAGAAGAGGGGGAAGAGGGAAAGGAAAAGAAGTTATAAAGGACAGAAACAGAATATAAAGAAACAGAGAAAACTTACAAGGATTAAGGGTATAAGCCTATTTAGAAGACATAGAGATAATGGGTGAAAATTTGATTGAAAGAGGGATTCTGCAAGGGTACATAAGATAATATTGTTATATTAGAAATAGAAATAAACTTAGAAAATATGAAACAAATGTGATTAAAATGATAGATAAAACACTAATTGTAATGTAATGGAATGTTTGTTAATAAATAAATAAAATAAAGAGAATGAAAGAATGAAATTAGGAAAGGATGGGAACATTTTAATTATTATTAGTGAGTTATAAACATTTAAGTGAAGAGGAATATGAAAGAAATATGAAAAAAAATATGGAAATATCATAAGTGTTCCTAAGGAAGTATGATATCCCATTGAAAAGAAATGTTAAAGATGTTAAAGATTATAACCAACATTAATGATAGAGCTGAGTTGGAATAGAATAAGTATTTTATTTATTATTGTTATATATATACATTCTCTTTAAGAATTTAGGGTGTATTTTAAGAATGTACCAAGCAGAATTCAACTGGAAGTTATGTGTTATATTGAATGTTATAATTGTAAAGGCATAAATTGAAGATTAAATAAGAGTTGAATGGACAAAAATTAAGATACAAAGGTGTCATACACCAATCAGTAACTACAGGGGAAAATTTTGTTTAATGAGAAAAGAAAATATGAAATTGAAACAGGAGAGACAAAAGTATAAATATAATGATTAGAAAGATATTGAAACTTAGAAAAAGATATATATATATATATATATAATTGAATTTAGAAAGGAATGAGATAATTAAAAGCAAGGTTGAGAAAACTAAGGGAAGGGAAAAATTATTGAGAAAATGTTTAAATAGTAATAAGATATAGAATAGAACACAAAGATAAATATGAAATTGAGTTTGTGTCTGTATGGAGAAGTGATAACCTGGGACCATGCTATTCTAAAAAAAAAGATTTTTTATCTGTATTATGTTTTGTGAAAACCTAAATAAAATTTTTACAAAAAAAGAAAAAAAGAATCTGAACTACTAGCAGTCAAGGGAAATTAGTGGAAGTTAAGAGCAGAAAGTAATTCAAGGTGGTCTGGACTTACATATCTTGTGGGTGTGAAGGGATTCATGACTGATGACCTGTTTGACCCCTCCCTCAGGTTCAGCCTGTTCATCTACAGCACTTATACAAAAGTTTATACAAAGCATCCCTTCTAAATTCTACATAATCCTAATGAAGATGCTAAAAATCATCTTGTGTGCAGTTCTATTTCTGGTGATTTAATGGACATGTCTACTATCTATTGACAGCAATATGGAAATGGATTGCCATTGCCTTCTTCCAGACATGGTGTTTCTTTGTTTGACTCCCTCTCTAGAAATGTCTTTCCATGATGGTGCCAGTTAAGAACTTACAAGAGCCCTGGTGCCATAGTGGTTACAATGCAATATCACAGGCAAACTCTGCTCATAGCCTGAAGTTTGATCCCAATGTGGAATCAAGGTTGACACAGGACTTCCATCCTTCCAAGTAAAAGGAGAATCCTGATTGTTGAGGGCTATATGGAAATAATGCTTCAGAGAAAACTGCCCAGAGAATGTTGTAAAACACTATCAAATGGTATCTAAGTCTAATTGCTATTGCTGTTCTGTGCATGCATTTTTATTTTCCTTGAATGTTCTTCGATATTCTTGATCAGGAAAAAATGGAGGTCATCAGAATGGTGGATGCTATTCACAAACAAAATAAGCTGAAAGAAAGTATCCTTAAAAAATAAAACAGGCATTTAATTTAGTTCTATTACTGAAATTATGCTCATATGTCCTACCCCTATCCCTCCCTCCATAAAAAGTCAAGAGGGGAAACTACGGAAAGTCAATGAAAATAGAAAACTGAAAAGGACAGGAAAAAATAAATTAAGAAAGCAATGAGAATGAAACAACTCAAGGGGATATTAATGAAGCAGAATAACAAAGGCATCTACACATGCACACAGAAGTCTTCAGATAGTACGTGAGATGTTTACAGAATTCAGTTTGTCAAGGGATATATTAAAGTGTCCAGTTGAAAAAGTCTGTGACACATAGTATTCCAGATTTTTTTTTTCTTATTGTGTTTAAAACACAGTGAAAAGCACTTTATTTTCCAGCTTTCTGCTATGTAAGGAATTTGCAACCCCTTAATAGCTTCACATTCTGCAGGTAACAGTCCTCTAACCACCCTTCCAGTACAGCAGGTCATTATAAAGGTACAGAAGATAAGTATGTTCACCCTGTCTTGTAACTTTTATCTCCAAGCTTCTAAATATGAACACCTTAGTATATGTGAGTGCACAGAATATATGTATCACTCTATGTTGGGAAATAAAGAAACTATTCCTAACTGGAGTTAGGAAAAGATCTTGAGGATTCACTCATTTTTTTTTACAATGTCTCTTATTTGAATGAACTGGAAGTTGATCTGGATCGAGCTGGTGACCTACTGACAAGTCATTTTTCTTCTAACTTCTGATACATTTGCATGACATTGTATGAGTTGTTTAGTCATTTGGTCAATGGTACTTTTCTTCTTTGATAAGTTTTCTCCAGACCCAGCATTTGCAAATGCTGTGTGGACATCTAAACATTCAAGAGTTAATGAACCTTCAGCAGAACAAAAATGGTCCCATCCATGACTTCCGGTTTGCAAGGCTTCGGCAGCAGCAGCAAGTTCGCAATACTGCGCGATCCCTGCTGCGCTCGCTGCCGAGGTGCCCCTGATCTGTTTGGATTTGGGGGATATAGCTGCCCCGTAGAGGCAGCTGAAGACAGGGGGGACCCAGACAGGGGTTTGGGGGTGTCGCAGACCCCCTCCCCAGCCAGCAAAACCCCCTTTTCCCAAGGCAGAGGAGCGGCGGTCAGTAATGGCCACCACAAAGAAGCCTGCAGCTGGATAAGATTGTGCAGGAGGAAGAAAGTCGGAAGAGTCGTGAAGAAGTGAAAGTGTTTTTTGCTGACTGGGATAAAGTAAGAGAAAGTATCCTGGAACTTGAAATTTGCCAAAGATAAATTGTTTCCAGAGAGATTTACAAGCGGCGAATGGAATTTTAAAAGGAAAAGGTTTTTTTTCTTTTCGCTCTCCTTCCTAATGTGACAGCGGATGGAACCATAAGAGAAATCGGAAAACCTGCATTGGAGGTAATTAAATGCTGAAGGGATAAGGATTTCTGAACATTTTTTTTTAAAAAAAAACCTTTTTTACTGTGAGTGGGAAGGGAGAGGAAAAAAAATGGAGCAGAATTTGAAAATAAGGAGAAGATTGCCTAGAATTCTAAAGAGTTATTAAATATTAATAAGACTTCTAAAAGCTGTATTTTAAACGGAACTTTGTGACTAAACACTAACCCCAGAAAGAGAAACTGAAGAAAGTATTAAAAGAAACAGCTTATTTGGATTGTTTGGTGATCTTGGAATTTTTGAGAACTATTTTTGATTAAAAGCACTTGGGTGGTTGGTTGGAAAAACTTTTTCTTTCTATAATGGCATCACTTGTGGATGAATTGAAATCTGAATACCAAAAATACAATAAAGAACAAGAAGGGAAGGACTTTCTTGGCACTCTTTTTCAATTTTTAGAAATGGTGGTTTGTACTTATGAAAAGCTGACTGCGCAACAGGATGACTGGGATAAAGAAGAAGCCATTTTTGATGAACAAGTGACTTTATTTGGGGAAGGAAAGGAGAAAGAGGAAAAGGAAAAGGGGACTTTAAGACTTGGAAAAACGACCAAAAAAGAGAAGAATAAGGTGAAAAGTGGATATTATGTTAGAAAACAACAGAAAGGAGGAAAGCAGAAGAAGAAAAGGGAGGTGGAGAGACAAGGGGGTAAAGAGGGCAAGGAGAAGAATAAGCAAGGGAGAAAGGAAGGGATGAGAAGCCTCAATGGTGGGGAGAAAGATGCAAAGAAACAAAATTCTTTTAGAGATAATGGGTAAACTTTATTGAAAAAGGGATTCTGGAAAGGTACATAAGATTGTATTTTTATATTTGTATTTAGAAATAATCTTAGAAAATTAGAAACAATATGTAATTTAAAACGTGATAAAACATTTAGTGTAATTTAGTGAAGCTTTTGTGAAGAAAAAGAAAGCAATGAAATAAATGAGAGAATTGGAGTAGGAGAAGGGGGAACATTTTAACAAAATAATGATTTAAAATATGTGATGTGGGGGGGAAATAACTATGGAAAGCATAAGTGTTCCCATAAAGGCATGATATTTAATTGAAAAATAATGTGTAAAGTGGTTAAGATATAAATGAATATCAATATTAATGATTAGATTGTGTTACTCTAGTGAGATTCTTTGTGAAGAAAAAGAAGGCAATGAAATAAATGAGAGATTTGAAGTAGGAGAAGGGGGAACATCTTAATGAAATAATGATTTAAAAAATGTGAGGTGGGAGGGAAATAACTATGGAAAACAGAAGTGTTCCCATAAAAGTATGATATTCAACTGAAAAGCAACGTGTAAAGTGTTTAAGATATAAATTAATACTAATATTAATAATTAGATTTGTATTGGCTTTGATAATAAAAAATACTGTATAATTTTAGAATGTACCAAACAGAATCCCAATGTAAGCTATGTATTTTATACTAAGTATTATAAATGTAGGGAAAAGAGATAAAGGCATCATACTCCAATTAGTGCACAGGAGAAGTTTTGTTTAAAGAAGAAAGATAAATGGATAGCTGGAAACAGAACAGACAAAGAATAATAAATATTATTATTTGAATTGAGATGAGACAAATAAAATAAAACTAAGAAAGCTTAAAAGAGATGAGAAGCTATACAGAAAATTGAAAATGGTAATAAGATATGGAATGGTATACAAAATGAATATGAATTTGAATTTGTGTCTGTACGAAGAGTTGTAACCCAGGACTAAGCAACTTTCAGAAAAGATGTTTTTTATGTTTCTATGTTTTGTGTTTTTGTGTGTTTATGTTTGATTGAGTTAATAAAACCTTGGAGGAATGTTAGAAGAGGATAATTGAGAATAAAAGATAGAAGAGAATAAAACAAGTGGGAGGAAAATATAAGTATAATGAATAAAAACATAAAATAGATAAATATAGAAAAGAAATATAATTGAATAAAAGGGAGAAATAATGAGAATTTTGATAGGATATGTATGTGTGTATAAAGAAATGTGTCAATGATGTATAAAACGTTTTATTTGCTTTGTTAAAATTTACAAATAACTTTCAGAAAAGAGGTTTTATGTTCTTATGTTTTATGTTTTGCTTGTCTTTAAAAACTAATAAAATTTGTTTTTTAAAAAAATGGTCCCATCCATTTTAGAATCATTAGCCATTTTTCCACAGCCATTAGTCAGGGTTTTTCCCCCCAACAGTCAAAATCCATGTTGTCATTTTAGATGCAAATAATTACTTCCATTTTCAAGCTTTTTCTTCACACCAGCCTCCTTATTCCTTGAAGGCTTTCCTCTTTGCCAGCTTCATATTGGAGCATCTAAAAGACTACCTCTACCCAACTGCACCTACTGTCCCTCAGTGGTGGGATTCAAAAAAAATTTTACTACTGGTTTTGTGGGCATGGCTTGGTGGGGGTGACAGGAGAAGGATACTGCAAAATCCCCATTCCCTTCTGTTATGTCCCTGGAACTTGCCAAAGTCCCCACCGAGGTCCATTCATGCTGCGGGGGTGTTTGCTGTCCCTCATTGGCTGGCCTCCCTCAACAGCTGGCTATAAAAGCCAGCTGCAGGGTCCGGCCAGTCGCTGATCGCTGGGAGCCTGCTCCAGGCAGAGCTAACACGTTCAGTCCTTTATTGCTACAATAAAGTCTTGTTGCATCCATGCCCTGGTCTAGCCTCTCATTGCTCAACTACAACACTGGCGACGAGGATGGGATGGCTACCAGAGGCAATTCGCAACAGCTGAAATCACTAAAACCGCTGAGCCGCAGCCGCGCCGCAGGAGAGCTCGGTCAGCAAAAGCGAAAGTAATAAGCGTCTGTAGCCGCTTGTTAGCAAGCTACAGAGGAAAGTGAAGTGCTGCGAGCCGCGGCCGCTCAATACAAAAGAGCGCGAAATTCAAACGGCTGTCGTTTGAATTTCAAGCCGGAATACAGCGCGGTGCTGTTATTCCGAGTCACTGACACTTACGCAGGCGCGAAATCCAAAGCGCTATCAGAGGCGGTAAGCCAGCACCGCCTACGCTCTCCAGGAGCGCGAAAATCAAAACGCTGCCAACTGCCGTTGCAGCTTAGCAGCCCAGAGAGAGAGCAGAGAGGTTCTGTGGAGCCTCTCCAGAGCTGTAGTCACTAGCCTGACAAGAATTCAAGTGCCATTTGTTGTCCCAGAGAGATTTCTCAACAGCATAACGTGCAGGAGTCCTCATCATGAACTCCAACCCAGCCTTCCCACCGTTCAAGCCAGAAGAAGAAAAATGGGAGTCATACAAGAATCGTTTTAACCACTATATCAACGCTATCGGTCTGGCTGATGCTGGGGAGCACAGAAAAAGGTCATTCTTCCTCAGTTATTGCGGAGCCATCGTTTTTGATACAGCCACAGCACTCGTCGCTCCACGTGAGTTAAAGAATGTTCCCTGGGCAGAATTGCTGGAGATTCTCACCAATCATTACTCCCCCAGACCATCACAAATCGCGAGGCGTTTCACCTTCCGGATGAGGAAGCAAGCGGAAAAAGAAACCATCAACCAATATAGGCCGCCTTGAGGACTGCAGCCCTCCACTGCGGGTTCGGAAACTATCTTGATGACATGCTCCTCAACCAGCTTGTCTGCGGAGTCAAGGACCTTCACCTCCAAAGGCGACTACTCGCCAAGAAGGACCTCAATTTATCCCAGGTCGTCGAGGAAGCCTTGGCAGCAGAGCTGGCAACCCAGTCAGCCACTGAAATTCAAGGTCCCATTCCCAAACAAAGCTGCGCCACAGTTCATTCAGAAGAGGTAGTCAACGAAGACGACCCTAGCGACCAAACAGCCATCCACCGCCTCACCCACACCAAACAACCACAAGCTGGAGTCAGGCAAGAAACCAACAGCGCACCCAAACACATCATCCTGTGCCTATCTTGTGGCGGACCTCACTCGAGAGCTACATGCAAATTCAAGGGTGCCATCTGTAACCATTGTCACAAAAAAGGCCACATCGCCAGAGTCTGCCAGGCCGCGCACAACTCAGCACAAAAGGTTCCTTCCTTTTCCCATTCTGGGCCTCAAAGGCAAGTACTTAATTGTCACACTTGCTACCATGCTAACCACACCTGTCACTCTATTAGTAAAATAACACTTTCCATTTTATTAGAAGGTAAACCTTGTCGTGTGGAGGTTGACACGGGGTCAGCGCTCTCAATCATCTCTTGGAGCACCCTCAAGAAAATCCAGCCCAGACTATCCAGAAACCAGCTCCAGAAGTGCCAGATCTCCTTGAGGGATTATCAGGGAAAAGACATTCCAGTGCTCGGCAAAGGCAAGTTCCTTGTTAATTTTAAAGCTTTTAAAGGCCACCTGCCTCTAGTGGTAGTTTCCGGCAAGACTCACCAGTCTTCTGGGGCTTGATTGGTTCCCCTACCTCGGCCTAGGGTTAACAGGAGTCCATGCTGTCTCAGCTTCTGACACTGACTCCTTATTCACTAACTACTCAGACGTATTCAACAATGAGTTAGGGTGTTATAATGGTACCCCCATCTCATTTGCAGTTGACCCCCAAGCAGTTCCAGTCCGGCTGAAACCGCGTAGAGTCCCATTCGCCATTCGGCCTAAACTGGACGCAGAGCTCGATAAATTATTAAAGCAAGGGGTCATTGAGCCGACAGACTTCACCAAATGGGAGACGCCAATTGTCACACCCCTTAAAAAGGATGGCAGCCTGAGAATTTGTTCAGATTACAAAACAACAATCAACTGCTTTCTACAAGTTAGCGCGTACCCAGTCCCGGTCATTCAACATTTATTGCATACCTTTGAGCCTGGCAACATTTTTGCCAAATTGGACATGTCACAAGCGTATCAGCAGTTCCCTGTTGACAACCAAACAGCCGAACTGCAGACCATTGTGACCCACAGGGGTGCCTTCCAGTGCAAGCGTCTCCAATTTGGCGTAAGTGTGGCCCCTGGCATTTTCCAATCCCTCATGGAGCGTATACTACAGGGCCTCCCTGGCGTAGTACCCTACTTCGACGACATATTGGTCTCGGCCAGGGACAGACCCCAACTTTTCCAGAGAGTCAGAGCAGTGTTAGACAGGTTCAGACAGCATGGCCTCAAATTAAAAAGGAAAATTGTGCCATTGCCACTAGACAGGTGGACTTTCTGGGCTATAGAATTGATGCCTCAGGCATCCACCCCTAGAGTCCAAGGTCAAGGCAATTCATGAGGCACCCACGCCAACCAATAAAGCCGAGCTACAAGCCTTTTTGGGATTATTGAACTTTTGCATGCATCATTTCTAGGCCTCACTGATAAAAAAGCATCAAGACAGCAGAGCCTCTACACAGGCTCTTAGATGACCACAAAAAGCACCTTTGGCACTGGGGACACAAGGAAGACACCAGAATGCTTCAGCAACAGAGCGTCAAATAGTCTGCTCACATCTGACGCAGTCCTTATTCAATTTTGACCACACCTTGCCCACTGGCAATACTAGCCACAAGCCTCTCCTGGGTCTTCTTTCCGGAGACAAGCAGACTCCCCAGGTGTTGTCTCCCAGAATGATGAGGTGGACTTTATTCCTGGCGGCTTACTCGTACAAGCTCATCCACCGCCCAGGAAAAACGTTAAGCCACGCAGACACCCTCAGCCGCTGCCCCCTGCCAGCTCCAGCAGAAGACCCGGCCCCGGTCCACGCCATCTTCGATGTCACCGAGCTCGACCTTCCTGTCACCGCTCTCGACATCGCCACCAAATCCAAGATGGACAAGACCATCGCCCAGGTACTGGACTGGGTGAGGAGGGGGTGGCCGGGCTCTAACCTCGAAGCCGAATTCACACCTTTTAAGACCCGTCAACAGGAGCTGTCAAGCATACAGGGCTGCCTGTTGTGGGGCACCCGGGTGGTTATTCCGGCCTCACTTCGCACACCAGTCTTAGAGGCACTACACGAGGGCCACCCGGGCATCATCCGGATGAAGGCGTTGGCACGGAGCTACGTCTGGTGGCCTGGCTTGGACGACGACATCGTCAAGTGGGTAAGCTCATGCCAACCCTGCCAGGAATCCAGACCTTCCCCTCCAGTCACCACCCCCACAAAATGGGAGAGCGCCAACGCGCCTTGGTCAAGGCTACACATTGACTTAGTGGGTCCTATACACGGCAAAACATTTTTGGTGGTCGTAGATTCATACTCAAAATGGATCGATGTGGCCCAACTATCCACAACCACCACGCTAGCAGTTACCAAGGCTCTAACTCACCTATTCGTAACACACGGGCTACCAGATACCATTGTTTTGGATAACGGCCCCCAGTTTGCCTCAACAGAATTTAGCCGTTTCGCCACAAATCTTGGCATTCGACATATCTTCACGGCCCCCTTCCATCCTGCCAGCAACGGACTGGCAGAGCGAGCCGTGAGGTCCACAAAAGAAGCGTTGGCCAGATTCAGCAAAGAAGATTGGCATCACAGACTCTCCCGTTTCTTGCTTAGTCAACACTCGACCCCTTGCATGGTCACCAACAAATCCCCTGCTGAACTTCTAATGGGTAGACGCCTAAGAACTGTGTTGGATAGGCTCCACCCTCACTATTGCCCTGACACCCCTCTCGCTTCAATGACGGGGGTCAGAGATTTTGTCTTGCAGGAACATGTATTTGCGAGGAACTATGCCGGAGACCCACTGTGGATTCCAGGAGTGGTAGTAGCAATCACCGGCCCCCGGTCGTACTGAGTCCAGCTGGAAGACGGCCGCATCTGGAGAAGACACCTGGACCAGCTAAGGAAGCGACAGGGTACCTTTACCAGCGTCGGATCGTGGGCTCAGGTCGATCCTCAGGTGCTACACCAAGCTCCCGTCGTAGACCATGCCAGAGCCTCTGCACCACCGCCATCCGGACCAGAGAAGCTGGCAGTAGACCGGGACTGCCCAACGGGTCCGCCACCGGCACCAGTAGACGGGGCCACGACATCGCCAACCAGAAGCACTACACCGGTGCCTGCGCAACCCTCAGAGCGAGGCTGCACCCCATCACCAACACCACCGGGTTCCTTGAACTCTGAGACACTTGGTAACTCACCGGAGTTACGACGCTCGGGGCGCCAGCACAGACCGCCCGCTTATTTAAGTGACTATGCGTGTTCGCATCTGGGGGGAAGGGGTGTTATGTCCCTGGAACTTGCCAAAGTCCCCACCCAGGTCCGTTCATGCTGCGGGGGCGTTTGCTGTCCCTCATTGGCTGGCCTCCCTCGACAGCCGGCTATAAAAGCCAGCTGCAGGGTCCGGCCAGTCGCTGATCGCTGGGAGCCTGCTCCAGGCAGAGCTAACACGTTCAGTCCTTTATTGCTACAATAAAGTCTTGTTGCATCCATGCCCTGGTCTAGCCTCTCATTGCTCAACTACAACACCTTCCAACACCACTAACCTTCTTTCCAGCTCCATTCTCCTGTGCAGGGCAACAAAAGAAGACCTAGCTGATCAGCTGAGACTCGGGAAGCAGAGAAGAGATGGGGGTGGGGCCAGTCAGAGGTGGTTTTTTCCAGTTCTCTAAACTACTCAAAATTTCCGCTACTGGTTCTCCAGAACTGATCAGAACCTGCTGAATACCATCTCTGCTGTCCCTGGATACTATCAGATCTGGTAAAAAAGGTGGCACCCAGGAAATGATCCTTTTCTGTTGTGGACCTGGTCTTTGGAACATCATCTTATTAGCAAGTATTGGCCTTTTTTTAACATCACTAATATCAGACATGGAAGTTCAGTTGTAATATTGTATTTTTAACTGCCCAGAAACGTGATAATGAGAAAGACAATTTAAAAAAAAAATATTTGTCAATCCTCCTTTTCACATGAACACTATGTCCTATGAGACCTTAAACTAATTTCTATTCTCACTTCTTTATTAGCACAATTAAGCATAGAGTTACTGTAGATTGTTCATTTGATTGTCGCGTGGATACAGGGATACATGAAGAACCAGCAAGATGCTTTAGCAAAAATATTCTCATGAGACTTTTGCTACGAAACCCTTGGTACATTATTTTTGTTCTCCTCCTATAAAAAATTCCACCCTCTTTACAAGTGAGATCAGATGTTATAAATGTTGAAATGTTAACATCCTCTTGCTTTTCAAAATATCAAACTTCCAGCTTTCAAGTGCGAAAGGGGTCAATTTCCTGAGGGACACTTGCTTGGATGTTCTGCTTCTCTGTGAAGCAGAGTGAATAAGTGAATAAGAACATTTACATGCCACATTTATTCAGAAGATTGAGGAAAGATGAGACCATTGAATTATTTATTTCAAGGTTTCAAGTTGTGGAAGCTACAACAACAATGGAATTGGAAAATGAAACATTCATGTTCCACAACATTTCTTGTTCCGATATATGCCCCCCATCCACATACCCCAATAATAGTAGGTAGGCTGGAAACAATTATAAAAGATGAGTGGAAAACCTACCATTTGTATTACAGGGTTGGATGAATTTGTACCATGGATGGTAGTTGATAGCCCCCAAATCACAGGAGCAGGAAACCAGATGCTAATTCTGCTTGCAATAAAACCAGCCTCCTCCATTTTTAAATGCATGCATCACTGAAACCTGGATGGATGAGAAGTGGAGGGATCATGGAGAACTGTTGTTAAGTTAGTAACAATGTTGTGAAGTGAATTCTCCATTAACTTTGCTTGTCAGAAGGTCACAAAATGCATAGGCCCAGGACACTGCAACCATCATAAATATGAATCAGTTGCCAGCCAAGTGTCTGAATTTTGATCATATGGCCACAGGGATGCTGCAATTGTGCAAAACAGTCATAAGTCAGTTTTTTTTTCAGTGCCATAGTAACTTTCAATGGTCAGTAAACTTACTGCTGTATGTTGAGGATTAACTGGACTGTGCATTGTTTTATATACACAGTTGCCCTGGGAATTAAAATGGATAAAGAGTTGCCTGGAGTGATACTGTTGAGGAAATTCCCCGCTAGGAGAATGAGTGCACACAGGGAAACGTAGTGAGAGTGATGTTGAATAACACACAACCAGCACACAGATACACTGAATAGTAAAATGTAGGTTTTACTTTCACTAAATGGTTAAGCAAAGTCCAACAAACAGTCCAAGTCATACACGGTTAAAGTACTCAGTATTCAGTCCAGGGATAAGCCAAATAACAAAGTCCAGTATCATACACAGACTTACAGCAATCCAAGAAGAATGACAATCAGCAACAGTCAATAGGAAAAATGCAGGAACCAAAGAACATCGACCATCAGAACATTTATCAACTAACAACTAGGAAACCAGGTTTCTGGCTCCATTTTATGGCCATTTCAGGAACCACACCCAATTACAATTTTAGCATTTCCAATAAAAAATAAATATTATCCAAGTTAACTGTAAAAGCCCTTAACTTTTAAGTTTCTTTTTAAATCTTTACTCCACAATTCTGTTTGTCTTATATCTCTATTTAGTATTTCAAGAACCTAAACAAACAAGAGACAGGACAATAGTCATCTCAGTTCCATTTGTAAAATAACAAAAATGGGGGCTATCATTGATATCTATTGTAGACATTGTAAAATTCAAAATATGAGCAAAATGCCTTTAGCAAGCTCCAGTTATATACAAACAGATATTTGAGCTAATGGTAATCTGTAATATTCTGGGTTCACACAATCCATTGTATCATAAACTCACAAATCAATATCAATATACATATCACGTTAAGATATACGTAGAAAACCAAGTTTAATTGTAACCAAGTTTAACATGTTGAACAATTGAGCTGAGTGAACACATCTACTAAACATTTACTTGACCTGCCACAGCATGTTATGTGAACAAAATTTATAAATATTTACTGTGTTAAGGGGGATGTGCTACTTAAGTATCCCTGTCTATGTGTGTTGATATTATTTAGGTATATTCATCCATTATATGAGACATAAACTGCCAGTACATTTTTATTAAGCATTTATGTGTCATGCAAACATTGGTTCAATGATTTAGAAAGTAGACCTGCTCGGTTATAAAATGATGGCAGCTCTTCATATAAATCCCTGGGTAAATATTTGCTGTACATCAATATTACTGATATTAATTCATGTAAACTGTATCTATAAGTGCACATTGGATGATTTACAGTATAAGTCCTAAGGATCTGAAATATGATGCAAATTAATGCATATTTCTCATTAGTATTTCTAATATTTATTTTATACTATCTAAACTTTTTGCGTAAAGGCATGCAGAACTCTGAACCTAAAGAGATGCAAAATTTACCTTAAGACTTGGTTAAATGTAGTTTAATGCAAAGAAGGACTAGGGGTGACATGATAACAGTGTTCCAATATCTATGGGACTAGCACAAAGAAGAAGGAGTCCACCTATTCTTCAAAGCACCTGAAGGCAGAACAAGAAGCAATGGATAGAAATTAATCAAGGAGAGAAGCAACCTAGAATTAAGAAGAAATTTGCTGACAGAACAATTAATCAGTGGGGTGGCTTTCCTTCAGAAGTTGTGGGTGCTCTAACACTGGAAAGTTTTAAGAATAGATTAGACAACCATTTCTCTGAAATAGTATAAAGTTTCCTATCCGAGCAGGGAATTGGACTAGAAGACCTCCAAGGTCCCTTTCAACTCTATTATTATGTTCTGTTTATGCCAGACTCTATCTCAGATAAATATATATTTCATAATCTTCAACTTTCTGGACAATCTTCAGTTCACTATAGTGTCTGGTACCACACTTCATAAACTATAGCTGTGACCCCCAAAGTATAATGGCTGAGTAGTTAGAATCCAAGGATCAATTTAGATTTGCTTGTCAGGGGCAGCTCTAGGGCCATTGTACTTGTTATCCCCAAGCCAATATGTCCACAAACAAGTCCTGAGGTTTGATTACTTTGCCACAAAAATTGTTCCTGAAATGGAAGAAGGTGTCATTTTACTTGTCTTGGGGAGCAGAATTTTAGATATCTGGTAACACTTTCAGCTATTTAACTATTCCCCACCATTTTATACAGATAACAGATTAACAGAGTTGGTAGGTCATCTAATCCAATCCTCCATCCAAGTAGGAGACCCTACATCATTTCTGACAGATGGCAGTTCAGTCTCTTCTTGAAAGCTTCCAGTAATGAAGTTCCCACAACTTCTGAAGGCAACTTCTGTTCCATTGGTTAATTGTTCTCACTATCAGAAAATATCTCCTTATTTCCAGATTGAATCTCTCCTTGTTCAGTTTCTATCCATTATTCCTTTTTTTATTATTTTTTTTATTTTTTAAGACAAACATATACAGACAAAAACATAAAACCATCTTTCAATTATATACATACAGTGTGTCAGTTGGTTACAAATCTTTTGGGCTATTCTTTCATAGTCCTTACTGACAAGTTATAAAGGTTCTCAAATTGTCAATCTAACAAATGCTTATATGTCTATCAGTTATTAGTCATTCATTTAATTAAACTATTATTCCATCACTTCATACAAGATATTCTAGATTTTATTATAAATTTATATTATACATTCATCCAATGATTATATATTTTGTATTATATTCTAAATATATCAATCTTCTGTTACAAAACTTCCTAGTCTATTTCATTACCATGTCTTTTTATCTAACCATTGATAAAATAAGTCCCATATCATATAAAATTGATTATCTTCTTGTTCTCTAATTTCAAATGTCAAATTACTCATTTCAGCACAGTCCATAATTTTCTTCATAACTTCCTCCTGCGTAGGTATTTTTCATTTTTCCAATTCTTAACAAATACAATTCTAGTCACTGTTAAAACATTTACAATCAAATATTTCAATTCTTTATTGTATATTTCCGGTATAATTCCCAATAAAAAGATCTCTGGTTTAAAGTCTATATGTTGTTTTATCATTTTTTTCCAACAATGTGTGGATTTTAGTCCAATATTTTTTTGCGTCCAAACTTTTCCACCATATATGGTAATATGAACCAGGTATCTGATGACATTTCCAACATTTATCTGATTTGTTCTTAAACATTCTCGTGATTCTAGTCGGGGGTAGATGCCACCTGTAAAACATCTTATATAAATTTTTTTTATATGCAGTTGACATTGTCATTTTATAATTTTGAGACCACAATTTTTGCCTTTTCTCTAAATCAATCCTATATCCAAAATTTCCCCCCCATGCAATCGTTTCTTTAACTTGTTCTTCCTCTAATTTAAATTCTAATAAATGTCCATACAGTTTTTTAATTACTTTTTCATCAGTACCCATCAACATTTTATCTAAATCAGTCAACTTATAGAAACCTTGTGTTTTAAAATCTTTATCAAACCTAGATTGTATTTGTACATAGGAAAACCAATTCATTTTTATACCTTGTTCTTATCATAGAAACCTTCTGTTTTAAGATCTTTATCAAACCTAGATTGTATTTGTACACATGAAAACTAATTCATTTTTATACCTTGTTCTTCCAAAGCTTGCATAGATTTAAGTTCACCCTTTTTATTCAATATCTCACCATATCTATCTGTTTGTTCCTTTTTATATGTTATTGGATAAGAAAAAGCTTTGATAGTAGATATCTACAATGGATTTTTTAAATAATACTGCTTTTTTACCTTCTCCTAGTTCAAAAACAATGCCTCTTGAATATAATGTCTTCTAAAATACCCCTGTGTTCCCTTATACCAGAGAAAGGCATGCCATCCCAACAGCAAGTCGTGTCCTTCTAAAGTCAATAATCTACTGTTTCTTAATGTTATCCATTCCTTTACCCACATTAAGTTTGTCACCTGATAATATAATTCCCAATTGGGCAAAGCGAATCCTCCTCTTATTCTTGCATCTTGTAACAATTTAAGTTTTATTCTCGCTTTCTTTCCCTGCCTAATGTATTTTAATACTATTTTTAAAAAATCTTCAAAGAACTCTTTCCCTAATCTAATTGGAATTGTCTGGAATAAGTATAAGATTCTAGGCAATATATTCATCTTAATTTTAGATAGTCTCCCAATCAATGATAATTGTAATTTTTCCCATTTTGTCAAGTCTGTCCCAATCTGTTGTTTGAATTTAAGATATTTATCCTCTTTCAGTGTACTACATCTTGCTGTTATATATATCCCTAAATACTTAACCTTATTTATGACCTGGAATGCCAAGACTTTCTCCAACTCTTTCTTTCGTCTTGTTAATATGTTCTTTGTTAATATCTTTGTTTTATCTTTATTTATTTTCAAACCTACTACTTTTCCATACTCTTCTATCTTTTCTATTATTTTAGGTGCTGTTTCCAGTGGATCCTCTAATATAAATACCAAGTCATTTGCAAAAGCTTGCAATTTATACTCTTCCTTTTTAATTTTCATTCTTTTTATTTCTTTTTCTTCTCTAACGTTCCTACTCAGCACTTCCAATGTTAACACAAACAGCAGAGGCGACAGTGGACAACCTTGCCTTGTCCCTTTTCTTATATCTATAGATTATGTTAGTTCTCCATTTACCATAACCTTTGCAGTTTGTTCATGGTATATCTTTTCAATGGCTTGGATAATTTTTTTTACCAAAGCCCATTTGTATCAATTGAAGTGAAATAAATCACCAACTCATATTGTCAAAGGCTTTTTATGCATCTAGGAACATCAAGGCCATTTGCTTTTCAGGATGCACCTCATAGTATTCCAGAGTATCCAGGATAATTCTCACATTGTCTTTGATTTGTCTCTTTGGCAGAAATCCATTTTGGTTAATATGGATAAAATTATTTAAATATCTTTTTAGTCTTTCTGCCAAAATTGAAGCAAAGATTTTATAGTCTGAATTTAATAGGGATATAGGTCTATAATTTTTAACTTGCTGCAGGTGAATACTTTTCTTCTTTTAGTAACTAAATTGAGTCCATTTATATTCATTGTAATCAATTTTCTTTTATCCATTTTAGACTTTATAAGAAGGATTTGTTACTCTAGTAGATCTTGGTTCTCATTGCTCTCTGAGTACACCACCTACTACACCTTCTTCTTTTTCTTTTTCAATTGCTGTTGTACACTCCTCTTGGAATTCGATTAACGACTCTTCTTTTCTTGTATCTTCCTCCTTTCCTCTAAAATATTCTAGCTAGAATAGCTCAGCTTTTTCAACTGTATCAATTCTGTGTCTTTGTTCTGGCCAGGTGAGCATGAGACCTTCTGGTATCAACCATCTGTAATTTACTCCTCTTTTGAGCAACTCTTTAGTCAGAAATAAGTACTCGCTTCTCATCTCTCTCACTCTTCTTGGTACTTGTTTCAGTACCACTATTTCTTTGTCTTTATACTTTAATGTTTTCTCTCTTGCCACCTGCAGTATCTGTGTTTTGATAGTTTTCTTAGTAAATCTGATGTGAACTTCTCTTGGTAGTTTATTTCTCATTGCATATCTTGTATAGACACAGAACACTTCATCCATTTCATCCATCATTTTCTCTTTAGTTATCTCTAATGCTTCTGCCAGGATTTTTGTCATTATTTCAGCAAGGCTTTCACCCTTTTCTTCTTCTATATTTTGGAATCTCAAATAGAATTCTGACCTGTCCATTTCCCATCCCAATGATCCCCTTCTGTCTCTTTCAACTTCACTCAATCGAATATCAATATCTCAAATTTTCTTATCTCTTTGTACATCTTGTTCTTCAATTTTCTTAAATCTATCCACATATTTCATCATCATCTGTTGGATATTCACAACTTTCTCATCTGTCTTTTCAGTTCTTTGCTCAATATTCTCCGTTCTCTTTTCAATATTATCTGTTTTTGCTTGTATCTTTTGGATTCCTTGCATAATCATCTGCGTCACTTCCTTCTCCTTCTCCTGTTGCAACATCGTCTGTATTGATCGTTGTCCTCCAGATGGTAAAGAGGAAGTAGTTGGTATTGAAGAAGCTGGGGCTGCTGTCTTTCTGCTCATCTTGTTATTCTTGGTAAAGGAAAAAGAAGAAACAAGAAACAAGAGCAGACAACTGCCACCCCAATAAAAAATATAAAAAGAAAAAGGAAAAAGGGGGAAAGGAAAAATCTTCAGGCACTTGTATACCTTAATCCAATTGATTCCAAGTATATAAAAAAGAAAGAAAAGAAAAAATGTAAAAAGAAGAGAGGGTAGAAAAGTAAAAGAATTTAAAGAGAAAAGAATTTTTTTTTTAAAAAAAAAAAAGTAGAAGTCTATGTATTTCCCTTAATAAAAAAGGTAAAGCAAAAGAAAAGGAGGGGGAAAAATATACTCTAGTTCCTGGGTCAAAAAGCTAAAGTCCAAACATAAAAATCCAGCTGGGGGGGAAGTAAAAAAGAAAAAAGAATAACAAACAGCTCTGACAGAAAGCTAACCACTTCTACTAAATGTCCAAGGCTCTTTGGTAAATCAAATCAGACTTTCCAGTTCTATTTTCAAGGTCACGTCAATCTTCTTTTTTTCAACTTCAACTCCAGACTCCAGCTATCAATAGTTTCACAGAAGAGTACCTGTATAAACCATCTACCATGCTCCCCCCACTATCTTTTCAGTAAAAAGCTCAGAGTCCTTGAATGTAACACCAATGCATAAACAAGTAGAAAAGAAAAGAAAACAATGTATCCAAGCCTCTAGATGTCAGTGTTACTTATTTCACTTCACTTTCACTTCCCCTCATATATCCAAAGCTAGGAATAGATTTTTTTTTAAAGTAAAGTCTTTAGAAAAGAAAAAAAAAAAGTAAACCTAAAATGAAAAAGCTAAAAAAAAGAATCTTAATCAAAAGAGACTTTCAAAGAAATTATTTAAAAAATAAAAAAAAATAGAAAAGAAGACCAGTCCAGTTTAAAATTGAGAAGCTTTTGCCAAATTCCAGGTTTCAATAAAAAGGAAAAAAAAAAAAACCTTCAGTTTAAACTTAGCTTAATCTCGCCACTTGACCTCTTTTATCTTCACTTTTAATTTCACTTTAAGTCTTTTAGGGTGTTCTCTCCCAAAAAATAGTAAGTAGAGATTCATCTCACCAAACTGACACACTTTCTTTTCAAATCTCTTCCTTTCCAGGGCTGTCCCAGCTTCAGCAGCTTGAATGGCTGCCTCTCCCCTGCTGGCAAAAAGGGCTTCTCATGGATCTACCAAGGACTTTGCAGTGTCCCTGGGATTGACAGGATGTGCCCTTCTCTATCACCATCTCTATGGGACGGTTTAGGTGGGACTGTCCAACAGCGGAGATATCAACAGAAAACTTGGAGCCTCAAGATTGCACATTGTAACAGCGTGACGCCAGCTCCGCCCATCCATTATTCCTTGTCTGGCCTTTGGGTGCTTTGGAAAATAGCTTGACCCCATCCTCTCTATGGCAGCCCCTCAGATATTGGAAGACTGCTATCATATCTCCCCTGGTTCTTCTCTTCACTAGACTAGTCATGGCCAGTTCCTGCAACTATTCATTGTATGTTTTAGCCTCAAGTCCAGTGATGGGATTCATATTTTTAAACTACTGGTTCTGTGGGCGTGGTTTGGTGGGCATGGCAGGGGAAGGATACTGTAAAATCTTCAGTCAGAGGTGGAGTCATTTACTGATTCTTTGAACTACACAACATTTCTGCTACCAGTTCTCCAGAACTGGTCAGAACCTGCTGAATACCACCTCTGCTCCAGTCCCCTAATCATCTTGGTTGCTCTTCTCTGCATTCATTCTAGAGTCACTCTCAATATCATTTTTTTATAGTATAGTGATCAAAACTGGATGCAGTTTTCTAGGTGTTGTCTTACTAAGGCTTTATAGAGTGGTAACAGTACCTCAGGATCTTGATCATATCCCTCTGTTAATGCAATTTAGGATTGCATTGGCAGTTTTGGCTGCCACCACACACTGTTAATTGGTATTTAATTGGTTGTCCACTAAGACTCCAACATCTTTGATTGGTCTTGTGTGGCAATAATTCAAGATCCAAATAAATATGAGTTTCTCATGGCCCCTAACTCAATTTTTAGATGCTTATATTTCACCAAAATATGCCAGTTGAGTATGATTAGAAGGTAGATTTCTGAGCAGAACTTCTCTGAAAGGTTTCAAAAGATGGGATGGATATTACATGTTGTAAGATATGTTCCCTAAGAGAGAAATATTAAGTGACAAGGTCTAATTGGAACAAGTGGTCTAGCTGATAGAACACTGAAACTACATCCTGAGAGCTACAGAGGTTAATAAGTTTTGTTTGGTTAAATTATTTTTTCATACAAAGAATTCATCCTTGGATATTCTTATTGGCTTCTTTCAAGAGGCAATGGTATAAAATTGAGATTGATCATGGTAATATGAGTGAGATCTTTGATCCTGCTGGCAAAATTTATCAATAATGCTGCTTCTAGAAGCCTAGGATGATACATTCCAAACATATCAAACAACCCTAAGAAATTATCCTGCAAGTTGGAAATATTAAACAGGTCATTGGCATTTTTTACTGGCTTTTTATTCATTTATATCATCCTATTAGCTGCCCAAATACAAGAAAAATGAGACTCACACTAACGTTTTGATGGATAGGTCAAAATAGCAGTGCATTTTAATGATGCAGAAAAATGTGCCCAGTATTGTCATTATTGATAGGCTGACTGTACAGCCTTTCATTAGTTGTTTTTCATACAGAGAAGACATACTTCTTTCTCTGACTTTCATCAAGAGGCAAGAGTGAACGCTGGATATTATTCCCCAGTTCTCTTGATTGGATGTTCATGGATAATCCTGCCATCAAGGTGTCCGTTGTATATCAGTAAGGGTAATTAAAAGGCTGAAACTACTAAGGGTAATCCTTGGTGTACAATCACGATTGGCTAAGCAAGATGGTTGTTAAATGAGTCATGCCCAATATTATGACCTGTTTTGCCCTGGTGGTTAAGTGGATCACTGCCAGCCAATTGCATGGTTGTTAAGCAAATCTGGCTTCCACCATTGACTTTGTTGGTTGGAAGTCAGATGAGAAGGTTGCAAATGGTGTCATATGAGCCCAGGAGGCTGCAACTGATCACATGAAGGCTGCAATGGTCATCAGTGTAAAGTCTGTAAATTGATTTTTTTCAGTGCCATTGTAACAGCAAATGTTTGCTTAAAATGAATATGTAAGGTCCTGCTTCACCAGGCTTCTCAAGAAAGCAGAACTCTTGAAACAAACATCATTTCAAAAGGAACCTTTATGGGAAGACAGTGATAGCAGAGAGAGTGTAGGCAGAATCTGAATTTCATATGCTGGAGCATTAAGTTAAACCACTCCTTTGGCACCTCCCAATGTCCAGTTCACTTTTGATTCAATCCCAGGGTGTGAAGATGTTGTAAGAACTTCAGGTTGAGAAGGTGATAACAGGCAGTTCCCAGGCATCAGGATCTCACTTCTCCGGTGGTGAGTCAAAACAGGTGGCCCAAGACACATTCTTTTCCCCCTCCCATTTTCCCAAAAGGTACATCAAAACAGAAAAAAAGAATAAAGGAAAATCCCTTGCAAAAGCATCCCCAAGCCTTCCCCCTCCCACAGAAATGGCAGTGTCCTGATAGGGGTCTATGAGACCTGACAGAATGTTTTTATGAACTACATATTGCACTAATTTGATATCTGTATTTGAGACTTTGAGCCTAAACACCTGAAGAACTTCACTCATTCTGAGTATTCAGTCAGGTAGGCTAACTGAATATTAGGTAGTTTTGTATGTTTGGTTATCAATAAACGTGGAGTATGGAAATATTGCATGCCAGCTATATTATTTCATGTTATTCAACAAAACTTTCAAGATGATATACATGATCGCACTAGAATGAGTCAGTTTTCTTTTTCCCAGGAAAGATTGTGATTTTCTTTTGGCAGCTATGTAGCAGTTCAATCTTTCTGTATTAGAACATACCCAAAAAGCTTATTTTCTCATTCTTGTTGTTTAAAGACCATTTTTTATGGTTCCCAAGCAGGCAATTTCTTTATATTGTGAAACTTCAGAATATTACAGTTAATCAGCAGCGCACATGATAATGTTTTTTTTTAAAAATCCCAAGATCTGGCAAAGATAGTAGGGAAAGGGAGAAAATGAGTGTTTGATAAAGATATTTTATAGTTTGGCAATACATTTTTAGTGCTACCCCAACATTTTCTTCAGGAATGTTATAACAATTATTGTTCAGTTTTGTGGACAAGAAAACATTCCCTTTCACAGGATAAAAGGGAGGAGGATTATCAAAGGAAAAATAATAGGGTTGCATTGACTTTGGTTATGAGAAGCTTGAGTGGTGGATGAGTGAAATATAAGTCATTGAACAGTAATTTATTCACTAATTGCAGTTTCTCAGTCCAATCATGCTTCAACTAAATACAGAAAGAAACTAACATGAAGGAATTCCTCTCATGGTGTTTTTTTTTTGTTTAGAACGTGAAATATAGGCAACCAGGAAAGGCTGCTTATTGCTGGAAATAATTTCTATTAGTGCTCTAGCAAAATCTCTTCTAGCGGATTCCCTTTCACAAAAATGGCTTCATAAATTTGCTGACATATTTACTACCATTTCATCTAGCACTCTGTATTCCTTCTTTCCTTTTCCTGGTTTGATGGATGCCCTTTTCAAATTTGGTAAGAAAAGTGAAGGGGGGTCAGAGTGCTCTGGGAAAGACAGATGATACTGTAAATTGTTTGCCACATGCTATCATTATTGGCATATAACCTGGCGGGCACTAATAGAGTGATCTAGGACAATCTTTGGCCCTCAGCCTATTATATTCAGGGCGTTCGATGCATCATAACTGCAATGGGCTATGCCAAAGGTAAGTATAAATTTTATTCAATACTCAATGATAAGTTATTGGGTTTTTTTTAGTTCTGCTAAGAATTCAGCAAAAATAGAGGGAGCGGCTTGTTTAAATGGATATTTTTGAGATGAACTACCTTTAGAGTCTATGGAGAAAGGACATGTGATGGGGTCAAAAGAAGGAAGGGACATGTAAAACTCATCCCAGAAGAACACTGATAAGATCAATGCCTTCCTTTCTATGTTGTTTTCTAAAAATACACCCACAACTCAAAATCTTCTGAAAATGAGTTTTCAGAATACTTAGTTGCATTAAATAATGATAGGGTTGTGGGGGGGGATCATAAACCAGAACTGCTAGCTGTCTTCTATATGATGTCACAGATAATATCACAGACTTGATGTTTTATTCCAGTTCAGAGATTCATGTTCAGATTCAAGTGCTCAGCATTTAAAGTTATCACCTGTTTTATTATTTTCATCCCTGTGCATTCAGTCTCCTGCAGCAAAGTGACACAATGAAATCTTAAGTATCAGTCAATATTATGTCCCCAGGGTTTATATTTATTAGAGTGCTGGTAAAGGCATATCAGAGAGTTGGTAACAGGATCAAATCTTCAACTATCTCACCTACTGATAGACAATGTTTTGGTCCACAAGACCTGAAATGACTACATCAGCAATCACAAAGTGGTATGTATCTATGAATGAAGGCAAATATACATGTCCCAGGATAGTTTTGAAGGAGCCAATCTTGGTTGATCACTGGGACCAAATGTTTACTCTTCCAAGCTTTCAGACTCCTGCTGGAGCCCATCTGGGAACTTCTCTCTACTGGAATAAGTGCTTTGGACTATTCCATGCATCATATTTATGTTAAGCCTTCCTATTTGTTGATTGGTATGTTGATGGCCGGTGATTGGCTTTTGTTTTCTTGTGCTACTGTATTGTTTCCTTGTTTGATTTGGCAGCACAAAGAAACAACAGTCTCTGGATCCACATTTTACTGATCTCTGAAGGATGGAAGGCTGAGTCAACCTTGATCTGGACAGGATCGAACTCCTGGCACTGAGCAGAGTCAGCCTGCAAGACTGAACTGTAACCACTATGCCAAGACAGTGGTTAGAATGCAGTATTTCTTTTTCTCCTACTTATGAGTTTTAAAATGCATATGGTTGGCCACAAAAATAGAGCTTGATGGGTAGGGTCTGCCTGGCCTGGTTCAGTAGGTTATTCCTCTGTGAAATCCCCCATTACAAATTCTATATTTTACTATTGAGCAAAAAACTCCTGCGGACCTTTGTAAGAGAAAGAATTAATACTTAAGTGGAAATTATCTTGAGAGCCCAGCTAATGTGAATTTAAAACTTGAGATTTTCCTTTGTTGTAGTGTATGACAGATAGTCAGCAATATTAATAATACCCAAGAAAGCCTCATGTCACTGAAGATAATAAGGTAGTCAAGGTAGAGAGAGCATATATTCATTTATATATGCGGTAGAGACCACCCTGTAAATCACAGGTGGAAGGGAGCTTTGTTCATTGACTAACTTTTTTTTATAATTACAGTGAGTTTTATTACCATTGCATTATTGTTCTGCTATTCTCACATTATCTCAGCCTCTGAGCTATTTCAAGGCATGTGGAAGTAGATAAAGATTTTCTGTATGCATGTTTATGCTATGTATTTGGTAACCACGGCAATTCTTCCATCTTCCTCGGCCTTTTTTCAACTGTTTAATATGTCCCTGCTTCTGTTTTTGACTTTGTTTTTACCTATGTCTCTTTTATAGGGCTGTATGGTTTTTATTTCTAAATCACCCAGAGTCATTGAGTGAGATGGGTGGTGTTATGTCCTTGGAACTCTAGGAGTTCCCACTCAGGTCCGTTCACATTGCGGGGGCGGTTTTCCCCCTCGCTCATTGGTTGGTTCTCCCCAGCAGCCAGCTATAAAAGCAGGCTGCGGGGTCCAACCAGTTGCTGATCACTGCGAGCCAGTTCCAGGCTTGGCAAGCACGGTCAGTCCTTTATTGTTATAATAAAGTATTTGTTGCACTCATGCTCTGGTTCAGCCTCTCATTACCCAAACTTAACAGGTGGTATCTAAATTTGATAAATACAAAAATTTCTGTGTGCACATTTATTCCATTAACAATGGCACCTTATGCATTCAGAAGCAGGTCTCACTGAATTCAGGATAAGTCAGACTAGAATCCCACTGCCAGTTACCTTCCCTGAACTTTAACTGAGATGTATTGTTGCAGGAAGCACAGCAGTAAATGAACCACTCATCCATCCAAATCAGCAGTCTTAATATGCCTAGCTAGCAAAATTATTTGCTACATGAAATATGAGATCCTATAAGTTCCTTCTTCAATTCTGCATTATATACACAGTTTTTAAAATTACAATTCATTGTCCTGACATGCCATTTGAAATCTGCCACCTTAGACAGCTCTTTCACTGTGCCTAATTGGGTTGGTCCTGTTTTAGCTTAAGGCTGCATGAAGGTTTTTGTGTATACAGCCTTTGAGGCAAAAAAGGGCTTAATCTAATTTCAAATGACATCATAGGCAAGGTGTATTTCTACATGTCCTGGTTTTCCCAACCGATAGCTCAAGTAGCTTGGTGAATTGTAAATTCATATTGTGGAGTCCTTGGTGTCCTTTGAGCTTGGTTGCTTTCTTTGCAGTTGTTTCATTACCCAACTAAGTAATATCTTCAGCACTAGAAGGAAGTGTAAATTGCTCCCTGTTTAAATTTAAGTGGCTTGCCTTGTCAGAAACGATCTGAATGTTTTTTTCTTCTTGGTAGTTGCTTGATTAGGCTATTGTTTACTATATGATTGTTTGTCTGAGTTAGTAGTTCCTTGATTGGGGTATTGTTTATTGCCTTGATTATTGGTCTGGTATTAATCCTGGTGGGAATCTCTGCTTTTATCTTGGTGTTGATTGCTGGAATGATTTGTTTTGGAGTTTTGCTTCTTTTTATTTTTTGATTGTCTCTTTTGAATAGTATGTAAATGTTTATCTCTATGTGCCTATTGCTGGCTAATTTGTCTGAGTGCCAGGCTTCCAGGAATTCCCTAGCATTTTTCAGAGTTAGCTTGATCTAGGATGATCACAGTTTCCCAGCTGAAACTATATTTAAGCCTCCCCATGTGTTGTGCAATTAAGAGCTTTCATTCTGAATTGTAACTATTAATTCATATTTTCTAAGTGCATCGTTTCTGAAGGATATATGTTATTGTTATACTGCCTCCAAGTTGCATTTGCTTATATTTCTTTTTTAAACAATATTTATGATTGGAGAGAAGCATAGTGAAGATGCAGATAACTGAAACACCTTGGAACAAACACACCCGCACACATCACATCAACAGCACAGACTATATTCCCTAATACTCTTTCTTTTCCCTTTTATATTCTTATCTATTTAGAGTCATGTTTGGTGTGATAAGTAGCTATATAAATTTGATTAATAAATGAATATGATTTATTTCAACACCTGCACCCAGCATTATCATCTTTCTGAAGCATAATTTTGACAGTAGCTGGCAATATCTAAGTACAACCAAACATTGCAATCTCAAGTAATATGTTCAAATAAAAAGTAATAAAGGAACTAATAAAAAAAGCTCATGCCTGGCCCTGAAAAAAAAGAGAAAACATAGGGGGTATGAATAGGGGAGTTGAACAATTATTTATCAGTCACTGATGAACATTCTCAACAGTTTTATAGGAAAAGCAATAATTTATTTATTTGATATGCATCAATATAGATGTTTTATAAATGAAGTCAAAAGACAAAGTATAAAGACATCAAAAACAAAAGTATTAGAACTTAAAATATCCCAATTAAGCAACAACAAAAATATAGGGAGTGGAAGCTAAATCCAACTGTTCACTCCTGCAATATATTGTAGATGCAGATCCAGCTATCTTTCCCTCTAGCTAGCAATGAAGTTGAAAAACCCATTAGTGCTCTAGACTAATAAAGAAAACATTTGTGATGTTATCATGGGTAAAAAATTTACCCCTTCTAAGCATACTGTTTGGACATATTATTAATGTAACATGCTTGATCTCCAAAGTCCATGAAAAATGCAAAATATTTATTAATATGGAACAGAATAATAGCATGCAAAGCTTCCAAACAAAAAAAAAAATGTTTATCTCATTCCATTAACACAAATTCTATTATAACAATAAATAAAGTCTGCTATTTCAATGAAAAAGAAAAAAAATCATGCTAATGCTTTCACATCTGAGAATATTGTTTAAAAATCAGCCTATATTTTGAATGTTCATTCCTACTTCCTAGATAAATGAAAACACCCATTTTCCTCAAGTTTGTAATCTGTGTCTTTACAAAGAAAGAAGTGGGGTAGTTATTCTGTGGGATAAAGTTTCAGAAATCTATGCAATGCAACTAAGGTGAATAAACATGTATAAGGCATAGTGAGGGAACTGGTTATATGCAATTAGTCCTATCCCTAATAGTTTACTTTCAGCTGCCTGGCCCATGAATGATGATGAACTGAATATATTAAACTTTTGAACAAGTTTAACTGCTATTGTAATAACTGGACTTATATGTTAACTAAGTCATAGTAGAGTTTGCTGTTCAATTCCAACCATCTGTGGCTTTTGTAACTATTAGTGCATAAACTGCATTGGTTGCCAGTCTGGCTCCAGGTGTAATTCAAAGTGTTGGTGATCACCCACTGGGACCACTTCATCCCACTGGGATTGGCCTGTACTTGCAGAAAAGGCATGCTGTGGGTCCCATCTTGAAAAGAAATATAAAAATAAGCTGAAGTGGGATATACTGAGGGCAAATAGAATACAGTATCCAGTTTTCTTTACAATAGGCATAGCATATCTGAGCTGTCATCTAGAGGTTTCTAGATGTTTGCAGCTCAAATTAGTATGTCTAGCATAAGACAGGGATCCCTTTTGTGAATAGGAAAGCCACTTTTCCCCATGTATCTGACATTCTCTAAACCAGTGGTTGCCTACCAGTGGGCCGTGGCCCACCAGTGGGCCGCGAGAAAATTTTGGTGGGCTGCAGAGAAATCTCACCCCCAGACCACCACCCCAAAGCACTTAATCAGAGGTTGTGTTCAACCAGTTCGCACCTACTCGGGCAAACCGGCAGTGGTTATTTGGCATGGGTCACCAAAAGGGTGGTGACCCCTGGCTGGCCCCGGTTGCCCGGTTGCTCACTTGCGATCGCTCTCCTAGCTTTCCGTTCCCCATGTCCTCTTTGTCCCCAGGGAAAAGGAAGAAAGGCATGGAAGCTGCAAGTATCGCTTTCCCCTTGTGAGTTAAAGTGCTGGAGTGAGAAGGAATTCAGTCTGACAGAGGGAATGGGGGAATCCACTCCAGCCTTGGAGAAATTTAAAGGAGCTGCTTCCAAAATACTTGTCTGTTAAGTGCTCTCTGTGTGGGTGTGTGAAAGAGAGCGGGGGGAGGAAGGGAGAGAAAGAAAGAAAAAAATAGGAAGAGAGAGAGAGAGAGAGAGAGAACTCTGTGCTATTATTTTTAATTGTTCCATTATTTATCATGTGTTAATATTTTACACTATCCCTACACCTAGAGTGATTTTTCTGCCTTTCTCTTGCCCAGGGCTACCACATATTTTTCAGGGTTTACATGCATTCAATGTCAATAGTCCAGAGCATAAAATACACATGTGTTTAACAAGAGTTGAAAGGGACCTTGGAGGTCTTCTAGTCCAACTCCCAGCTCAGGCAAGAAAACTGAGGATGCCAAACTCTGAGTAGAAATCCCGGGAAAGGTGTCAGAATAATACTTAGAAGGGACCTTGAACCCTATCCCATTTCAGAGAAATGGCTGTCCAGTCTTTTCTTAAAAACTTCCAGTGATTGAGCACTCAGAACTTCTGGAGACAGGCAGTTCCACTGGTTAATTGTTCTCACTGTCAGACATTTCTTCTTAGTTTTAGGTTGCTTCTCTCTGTTCAGTTTCCATCCATTGTTTCTTGTTTGCATTCTGCTTCTTTGAAAAATACATTGTCCCCCTTTCTTTGTGGCAGCCCCTTAAAAGCCTGCTGCCTATCACACTCTTGAGTAAAGCATCTGAGCCATTTCCTCCTTTCAGTGGTTCAGGAAAGTACATCTATAGTATACAGATAATAAAGTCAAAAAAGAACTATAGATAAGTTGAGGCTGGGTGACAAGGTATGGCTGGGAGGGGAGGAGCCAGGTGAGTCACCACTTGATGTGAGTGACATTGAGTTGGCCAAGCCCACCCAGTCACATGACCACTAAGCCATGCCCACCCAGTCACATGATCACTAAGCCACACCTGCCCAGTTACATGACCACCAAGCCACGCCCACCAAATAAGCCACGCCCACAAAACCAGTAGTAATTTTTTTTTAATTCCACCACTGCAATTAATCCAGGCTGCACAGAAACACAAGGTTGCGCCACCCACATGGCCCTCAGGAACCCTCTCCGCCCACTCACTCCTTACCTGGCAAACTTGCCTGCTAAATTGCTATTTTTCCTTTTTCTGACCAGCTGTTCTGCTGTGCCGAGAGATTTAGATTAATTAGGAAGCAGGAAATGGTTGTTTTTCTTGCTTTCTAGCAAGTCTTTAGATCTTCGGCTCTGCTTTTAAGCACAGCTGAACCTCCCTTATGACTGAAGGTTCTATTATTCAATGCAGACTCATGGTAAGTAAATTTGAGACACTGAGCTTGCTTATGGCAAATAGATCACTGAATGATTCTGTGAGCAACTCAATCCAACTGCTTTGCCTGATTTTGGGAAAAAGTTTCTCTTTTTTATTATAAAAAAATCAATATTTACATACATGGTATGTTGTGAGTTAATTTTATGAGTTTGCTTGCAAGCAAATTTTATGTGACAAACTGAGCTAGCCAATAGCAGATAGATAGATTTTTGAATGAATCTGTGATTCTGTGAGCAACTCAATCTGCCTGCCTGCTTTTCCTGATTTTGGGTAAAAGTTGCTCTTTTTTTATAAAAAATTCAATATTTATATAAATATTTATAATATTTACATGCCCAGCCAGTCACATGATCACCAAGCCACACCCACTAATTAGGCCACACCCACAGAACCAGTTAGTAGTCCCTGGGATTTAAAATTATGAGTTTGGTGGTCCCTGAAGTCCAAAAGGTTGATGACCCCTGCTCTAAAACATCCTTTCTCAAACCTTTTACCCAAAAGGAACTCTTGAAATAGAATACAACTGCTACAAATAGTCACATGTAATTCGCCTTGAGTGCAGTCTATGTTTTATTGTGTTTACAACTGCAGCTTGTGCTGGAGGCTGGGAGCACATGCTATTGTGAGCTCTAGCATTGCATGGCCCATGAAATTCCTAAAACCCCTAATGACCTCTTGCACGGTCTTTTTTAATGAATTCATATGAATTATATATTTGGGATAAGATAGGTAGGTAGGTAGATAGATAGATAGATAGATAGATAGATAGATAGATAGATAGATAGATAGATAGATAGATAGATAGATAAAAATAGCACTTAGACATATACTGCTTCACAGTGCTTTACAGTCATCTCTAAGCAGTTTACAGAGTCAGCATATTGCCCCCAACAATCTGGGTCCACATTTTAACCACCTTGGAAGGCTGGAAGGCTGAGTCAAGCTTAAGCCTGGTGAGATTCAAACAGCCAAATTGCAGGCAGCCGGCAGTCAGCAGAGGAAGCTTGTAGTACTGCATTCTAACCACTGTGCCACCAAGGTGATGAGAGAGAGAGGGGTGGGAGGCAGGCAGGCAGGCATTATGACTTGATGGTAATGTTAGCATATTTGTGGAAGCAACCTCCACATGTATTTCACTATACTACCAAAAATAATTAGACCTACAGTTTACTGAATTGTGTCCTGATTTCCCAGTAAGACACACATTTTTTCTACCATTTACTACACCCCCACCCCACATTTAATCTCAGTAGAAATGTTTGGAAAGAGCTTTGTACAAAATGAAATGACACCTGCTGAAGAAATACCAGGCTAATTGAGTTAATGGGGCCTCCAAGAATGCCTAGCAGGGGACAAAGAAGCTGCAGTTTATGGTGTGACTGTTTTCCAATTGTGCAATAAGTGGGATTGTTAAAGCTATCAATTAGCTCATTCTACAAGGTGAGTGGATTTCATTGTATTCAAGAGAATGGCTGTAGTGGAAGGGAAATGCAGAAAAAAAGCATTTCTAAAGAAAACTGCTATATAAGTAAGAAGTTTACAGGAAAAGTAGGGTAAAGCTAAACTGCCAAATTAGATACAATTGGTTTTCTCCTTTAAATCCTGTAGTGGCAAGGCGATGGTCTTATGATTCACTATGGAAGATGAAGTCACATATAGTATGGAGAATTATAGAATCATAGGCTGAGAGTAACTTGGAGGTCTTTTAGTTCAGCGTTTGCCAACCAGTGGGCTGCAGCCCACTGGTGGCCCGCGAGAAAATTTTGGTGGACTGCAGAGAAATGTCACCCCCAGAGCACCCCCCCAAAGCAATTAATCCAGGCTGCGCAGGAACACAAGGCTGCGTCACCCACATGGCCGCAGGAACCCTTCCCACCCACTCACTCCTTACCTGGCAAACTTGCCTACTAAATTGCTATTTTTCCTTCTTTTTTCCCCAACTATCAGTTGTTCCGCTGTGCCAGGAGATTTAGATTAGTTAGGAAGCATGAAATGGTTGGATTTTTTTACTTTCTAGATAATCTTTAGATCGTCAACTCTGCTTTTAAGCACAGCCGAACCTCCCTTAGGACTGAAGGATCTATTATTCAGTGCAGACTCATGGGAAACAAATTTATGTGACAGACTGAGCTAACCAATAACAGATAGATAGATCACTGAATGAATCTGTGATTCTTTGAGCAACTCAATCTGCCTGCCTGCTTTGCCTGATTTTGGGTAAAAGTTGCTCTTTTTTTATAAAAAATTCAATATTTATATAAATATTTATAATATTTACATACAAGCCATGCCCAGCCAGTCACATGACCACCAAGACATACACACAAATTAGGCCACACTCACAGAATCGGTCCCTGGGATTTAAAATAATGAGTTTGGTGGTCCCTGAGGTCCAGAAAAGATTGGACAACCATTTTATCTGAAATGGTATAGGGTTTCCTGTCTGAGCAAGGAAATTAGAAGACCCCCCAACCTCCCTTCCAACTCTGTTATTCAGTTTCCTCAGGATTTTACAGCATAATCTAGATTTTTTTTCAATCTTGTTTGAAATAATTCATACTTTTGAACTTCTCTCTTGCCTTTTGGAGGATCTCATTTCCTGTATCCAATCACAGGTGGTGGTCTTTTTTTCCCACGCAATCCATTTGCTCTTAAACTTATTTTGCAATTTAGTCCTCATCCATTCTTTTTCTAATCAAATCATCTCAACGTATTTATTTCCTTCTGATCACTGACTTTTGTATTTTTCCCTATTCAAATAGCACCCATTCGCTCTTGGTCTTGTACTTGTTTTATAATGACCTCAGCAAGCCATTTCTATAGCAGTCAAGTTATTTTTGTATGACCTCTTTTAGCATACTCATTTCTCATTTCCATATAACAAATTGAATAAGAGCAATTTGGATGTTATTGTTTTTTTGACTTCTTTCAATATTTATTCCTGACAACTGACTACATCCTGAAGTAAAGATTTCTTCAGGTAGTTCCTATTTTTAAAAATATTTTCTCCTAAGATATGCAAATTCAGCCATTTCCTGTTTTCTTTCTTGTTAAAAAATTGTCATTGCTTTTTCCAATTTACCTGCCATATATAACTGATACTTTTTTAAACACTAATTTCAGATCTGTACTCCTCACAGCATCCTACAATCTATCTAATGTTTGCTGCAAATCCATTTGAGTTCTCAGCCAAATAAGTGGCGGAAGCAAGGAGGTTTTTCTAAGACAGAATATGGTGCAGCACAGTGATTGTTGTTGGTATAACTAGTTGTAGTTCTATTTCTTTATTGCTGGTGAGCAAATCATTTCAAATTTGAATAGGATTGGACTCAATTAAATTCCAAATCAGATAACCTCACCTTTGGCACTGGCTGTGTCAACTATTTTATATTCAAAATGCAGTTTGTTTTGTACTTGGAGGACATTTAAACATTTTGCATCTAAATATTTTGCACAATCCTATCCTGCCTTTAATATATCTACTTTTTTTGCTGTTTGCATTAAATTGCTAAGTAGAATGAGGAATAATGTGATGGGTATATACATAGGAGTGCATAAGTGCCAATTCTCAAGCTCCAACCTTTTTCCTAGCATCAAATTTAAACAAGATAGCAGTGAAGGTGGTAGCTAATTATTATTGATAGAACATGTGTATATCAATGGATAGTCTTGAAAAATGCAGCACAGAGCTTGCTATTCTACACATTACAGCTGCTGAACAGCTGTTGGTAATGTTCTAAAAAACACCTGATTAAGAAAAAAAGATGCAAGACTTGTTTGTTGGGTGAATTGAGGCCACAGTTGTATTTATTGTAAAATCAGAAAAGAACCATTATCCCAAAGTTGTTTTTTCAAAAAATAACCAGACATTGTTTTTCCTAAAAGACATTTTGCTTCTCATCCAACAAGTTCTGTCAGAACTGAAGAAGCTTCTTGGATGAGAAGCAAAAAGTCTTCAAAGAAAAACAAAGTCCATTTGCCTTTTGAAAAAGCACCTTTGGTATGACCATGATCTAGATGACTGAGAATCTCCATGGACAAGAGAGTCATTGTTGCATAAAGTAAGAATGAGGCTTAACCACCACAGCTTCACTACTTGGAAATAAAGGGTAAGAGATAACCCCCAATTAAACAGAAACTGTTATACTCTGCACTGGGCAGATGGGTTCAGAGATAGGAGATGAGGTGTCAGAGAACTGGTTTCATTCCTGCTCCAATGTAGAAATGTCCTTTGCAGGAGTAAGGCCTTTTACACAGTCTCTCTCTGGCTTCTCATCAATATGGTCATACTACCATAGCATGAACAAAACAATGGGAGGTGAATGGGTAGGTTGAATTTTCCCTACATATGCATAAGATTCCATCTGGTGTATTTGCCTTGGTGTGGCCATCCATAATTTGTCCTGGCAGAAAATCAACAAGGTTTGTTCCTTTGTGAGTCACAACAAGCTAATCCTGTCAGAAAGCTAAACCTTCTATACTGTATAAGCTGTTAGTAGGATCATGTAGCATCCATCTGGAAGAAAATAATTATGCATTCACTGTCCAGAAACTTTGGACCATATGTCAATGATGTCCAGAATGAGATGGATATGATTGCATATGTATAAAATGCCATAGAGTTTTGTTTTTCTTGTTCCAGGAATTCTTGCCAGGAATCCAATGCATATGTTTGCATTTCCAGACATTGGTAATGCTGAGAATTTAGCTAATCAGCTTTCATTTCCAAGAATTTAATATATACTATACCAATATCTAAAAAAAGAAAAAGGTTTCTCTATCTTGTTGTGGCTGATTCTAGGGCATGGTGCTCATCACCATTTCTTGGCTGAGGGAGCCAGAGTTGTCCAACGATATTTTCCATAGTCATGTAATCAGCATGGCTAAATTCCAAAATGACACAGAATGCTGTTACCTTCCCACTGAAGTGGTACCTATTTCTCTATGTACATCTGCATGCTTTCAAACTGCTAGGTGGGCAGGAGCTGGGACAATAAAGGGTACTCACTCCATTGCATGCCACTTGGGTCTTGAACCTGGAGTTGACAGTGGTTAACCACTGAGCCATCGCACCCCCTCATACCAATATAGGCACCACATTTTTCTAAGGTAAGAAGTACATTTTGTTTTCTCTGGAACATTTGCACTGTCACTGACCTGGTTCTAGTTGAAATAAATTTGCTACAGACCAGTCACAAAAGTAGGACTGAAATTAATCTATCCAAAAAACAGTAAGAGGAATAAATAAATCATTCCCCTTCTGAACTGTGAACATTTGATAATTGTTTCATAGGTTCACCCAAATTGCAAGGCATTCTCAAGATGCAGCTCTTATTTCCACCTTTCTCTACAGCAGAACTGAACAAATCATACTTCAATGGCTGCACAAGAATCCTGAATCTTTTTTATGATAAGCCTTTGATAACTGTCAGACTCAAATTCAGAAACAAAATGTTGAAGAACAGTGGCATTTTTCCAATGAAAATGTTGAATGCATGCATTAAAATCCTGTTAGACACCATACATCAAATAACTCTGTTTAACTCTCCCAAATCTGATATCATGATAGCATCGGGTCACCATAACACCCTTTCTGGATGCAATCTACAATTAAAAATTACTGTCATAGTCTCAGTGCTTATTGGCCCACTGGGTACCACACCAAAAAACTTTGGACACCACTTAGAAAATCTATGCATTGACAAAATTTCTATTTGTCAATTACAAAAGGTTACATAGTTTGGATTCACCCATATACCACCCCCAATATATTTCGACATCAAAGGTTCTTTGGAAAATCTCAATGTATGTGAAAGCCAACAGCAGTTAAAGAACTGGCAGCTTGATTTCACATTGCTGTGTGAAATTTGATAGATGGACAAAAATGCCAAATCCAGTCTAAACAGCTGTGTGATTGTGCAACAAACCATAATAATAATAATAACATGGAACACTTTATATCCTGCAAGGATACCTTTAACACAAACATCAACATCTACCTATCCCACTTGAAATTGACTTGATAGATGGGCAAAAATGCAACATTCAATCTAAACATCTAGATGACTGTGTGACCAACCATAATACAAAATATTCTTCTGCTTCTATTCTAAATTATGTCTCAAGGAAAGCTGATTCGGACTTTAGTGTCTATAGGGCTAAATTTTTAAAATTTAAACTTTAACCATCAACTATTTCTACGGGCTCAATTCATATGATATGCTTAACCGTCAAAACTCTAAATCAGTGGTAGCCAACCTGGTCCCTACTGCCCACTACTGCATTCCAGCTTTCATGGTGGGTGGTAGGGGTTTTGTCCCCTACTTTATAAATCACCATTATTGTGGAACCGGTGGGCATTTAGAAAATTTTACTACTAACTTGTAGTAGTGGGTGGTAGGTATAAAAAGGTTGACTACCCCTGCTCTAAATGATTTAGCTCATTCTACAAATGCATTTGCTAGGTCTTTGACTGACATGGGCACCTGCAGGATAGACTAAGAAATGCCAGATAGAACATACTGTTAGGCAAAGTGTATGACATTTTTCTGACATTATCTCTTTTACTACATGCATTTTTAACTAACCTTGTTAAGTTTGTCATATGAACATATCAACCATATGTACTGTATATCAGATAAAGATACTGAATAACGGTCATAGAAATGAATAACTGTCATAGAAAATGTTTTTCTATGAATTCTAGTTCCACCTTAAATATGAAAGCCTTCTAGGTGACTTTGGGCCAGTCACTCTCTCTCTCTCAGCCAACTCACCTCACATAACTACTGTTGTGAGGAAAATAGGAGTACACTTGAGTTACAGATATTCACCACTATTGCAAAAGAAGGAGCATTTGGTGTGTTCATCACATTAAATTGTTCATAAAAATAAAGGCTTTTAAAAAAAGTCTAAAATAACCAATCTATCACTTGTGCGGTTTGGCTAAACAGTCAATGTAGAGATCCACTGTAGTCAACAAATGAAAACATAATAGCATCATCATGTTGATAAATATTTACAAGTCAAGGATGAACAGTGTGAAGGGGTCAGATTTTCCAATTGCTCCACATGATGTGGGATATTTTAGGGGAAGAGAAATATTTGCATTTTAAGCATGTTTCTACTGATGCCATAGCAAAATTCCCTTGAATACAAATAACGATAACAAATAAAAGACAGAAGTATGCTTTATAATCCCATGGCAGTTGCAGTTGCTAAATGCATAAAAGCAATGGTATGAAATGCTTCACAACGTTAACATATGATTTAGTCTGGCATTCAGACTCAGCGGCAATGAATAATTGTCTTCCAGTATGTTAGCCATGTCTTCTTATCTAATTCTCATAGTTCTTTCAAACTTGTGTATTATTGCAGAAGTGTAAAAGCTGCTGATACACATTTTCTTTCTCATTTTTGAGATGTATGTTAACTGCCCAGAGTCACTTAGGTGACACGAGCAGTTTTATTTATTGATAACTAAATAAAAACATTTCCCTTGGATCATGCAAGCCCATGGAAATTTTCACGATATTTTTTTTTCTTTGAAGAAAAAGAAAGCATATTTTGATGTATGATGGTAGCATTTTGAAAAGGAATGCTTGAGAAAAATGCACTTGGTCCAGTTTGCATATACTTAATATGTCTCATTTTACTGGACCTTCTACTGTAGATTTCAGAGCATAAATGCAAATGCTTCTGTCATGCTGTTGTGGCACCTATGTTTTATTTCATTGTTCCCTTTTGCTACAATTCAAGTGAAGAGTTTCTTCTGAGATAATTTATGGAAGCTTTGATCTGGACCCTTGCATCTTAGTGCTTAGTATGATTTGTCTCTTGCAAGTAATTTAGGAACAGTATATCCTATTTTACTTTCAGTTTTCTTACACTGCCAAGCCCCCAATATATACATAGTACATCTCTGACCCCCTTCTTAGCCATTAGCAAATGCACTCATAACAGAACCATTGATCACATTCCCAGGCATTTATGGTGTGATTAATGAAATATGCAAAAGGAACAAAATTGTACTCAGAATTGATTTCTGGAGTTTCTTAATGATGCATTGTTCAAACAGGACTGATTCATTTATCTGTCTGTCTCCCAAGTCCCCCGTCTCCCAAGTCCCCCCCCCCCAACTATTTTAAACAATTTGTAAGAACTTGCATTCAACAGCTCTGGGTATTTGCCTTGGAGTCTCAAAGTACTCTGAGCATCATGACGTTTCATTTATTTTGCAACCTGCTGATTATCTTTTTTTTCCCCTAGTTGAGAAAAAAATGAGGGGATTTTAAATGAAGTGTGTTCACTGCCTATAGACTGCATATGAGATTCTCTGGAGTGGGTTAATTTGTTCACTGGAAGGAGATAAGTTATACCACTGTAAATAGTCCTTCAGTTTCTAGTGCAGACAAATTAACACTCAGCCAGAATATAAATCTGAAACAAACAAGATTTTCACAAAATGCATATCCACTCCATAGAATATGAGCTGGAGTGGCTCTGAATTAAATGGAGAAGAGGTTAACTTTGCTAGGTATCCCCCACAGGGCTAACATAAAGAAAATATTGCAAGCAGAGAAAATGTCTGGTTTAAATCATCCAGTGAGAGCCAGGTTGGGTAGTGGTTAAAGCATCAGGCTAAAAACCAGGAGACTGTGAATTCTAGTCCTGCCTAAGGCTGGGTGACCTTGGGCTAGTCACTGAATTTCAGCCCCAGGAAAAAAAAGAATGGTAAACCACTTGTGAAATCTTGCCAAGAAAACTGCAGGTTATCATTAGGAGTCAAAAAGTGACCAAAAGGCACAAATATCTTCTAGTAAGATGTAATAAGATGAAACTTTTGGAACTTTTTGTGGAAAGTATTATTTACTTTTCCTAACAGGCAGTAGAATGAAACCATTATAACAGAACTACAGTACTTCTAAAACAAAGAGACTGATTAATTTATTTTTTAAATTTATTTTTATGTTATTTTTTTAAAATACTTATTATCCATTAAACACACATATATTTTCAGGGAAATAAAATAATGATTTCAGTGTTTTACAAATGAAACAATTTCAAAATGATCTCATTTGTAAACCTATTTCCCAAGGAAGTGGGTTTAAAACATCATTAGTAAAATAAACAACCCCAAATTTACCAGGATATATTTTATGGGTACATTATAGATATATATTCAATAGACAAAACATGAAGTTGTCTTCATCTAGATCCTAAAGTAAATAAATGGGAATAGTAAATCTTAAAATTGTAAAATATGACAAAAAGGGGCAAAAATCTACAATTTTTACAGTGCTGGATCTAGGTTCTGATCCCAGATCTTACATCAGCCTAGAGCCATCAGATTCAAATTCAAAGGTTGAATTGACATATCACACTAAACCATGTTTTATTTCAACCACACTTTGTTTCTATGTGTGTGTAAAAGTAGTGCAAAGGGCCATGGAAAGATACATGCTCAGCATCACAAGACAAGAATAAAAAAAACTACAAATGGATAAGAGAACAAACAAAAGTGTACAATATCATCAAGAGAGTAAAAGAATTAAAATGGAAATGGGCTGGTCACATATGAAGAAGAACTGATGGCAGGTGGACCAAGGTAGTCATAAAATGTATCTCATTTGATAAAAAGTGTCCATGAAAGAGACCTAAAACAAGATGGATCAATGACATCAACAATTATTGTGGGTCCAACTGGCAAAAGAAAACTCAGGATCAGCTGTTGGTTGGAAACATTTGAAAGAGGCTTTCATCCTACAGTGGATAGACAATGGCTAGAATGTTGGTGTGTGTGAATGTATATGTATATATGCATGCAGCTAAGACCCAAAACATGTTTTAGAAATGCAATGACCAGGTTTGGAAAGTACAACTAGCCATAACCAAGCAACATGTATTATGACTTAGGAAGATGTAAAAACCTACCCAGGAAAAATGAGATGGAAGAAAAATATGGGAAGTGGAAAGGTTTGTCTCAAACTTCTCCATCAATTTTTTTTAAAAACACATGATTTTCTCCCCAACTTTAACGTTGTCTTATTCATTCATAAGATAATCATTATCAAATTATATAGGTTCACATGATAGCTTAGTGGATAGAGAGCTAGTTTGGTCTCATGGCTGAGACATGCATAGGGCTTGGCTGCATTTCCTCCAGTTGAAGTTTCAGCTCCAGTCCATAAACAAACTGCCCAAGGACAATGGCAGATAAACCAGAGCAGATTAGTATATCTCATCTTCTTTGTAAAATCCCCCTCATCCTAATTTTACCTTTCCCAACTCATCAATGTTGAAGCTATCACTTTCTCTACCTTTACTAATAGAAAAAGACAGGATTTACTTGAAGCCAACTTTCCAAGGCAGCACCAGCTGCAAACCAATTTTCTTTCCAAGAGGAACTAACAAAAAAGAGGTCATTGCTTTTCCAGAAGACAGTATTAGTTTCAAGTCTTGTGATTTTCCACTTAAATAGAATACTTGTTTGAAGACCCATATAGATTTTTTTTTTCTTTTGGTCAAGACGAAAGGTGGGAAAAAAACCACCCAGAGGACAGGAGAAATAGATTTAAATTAAGAAAAAAATGATTTAAGATAAAGGTTTGAGAAACAACTAGGCAGACCTAAATTATACTTTACATAAATAATCCATTGTTAGAAAGCTTCAGGTAATAAATATCTTCCTGGTTCCCACTTGGGAGGTTGAAAATGAAGTCAGAATATTATTTGTTCTAATAATATTTTCAATATGAAGACCAATATTTAGAACATCCCAGATCTAAATTACTTCAACTTCATGAAATTGAGTTTTCCTGTATTTGGAAAAAGACAGTTTTAGAAGTTGAAGAAGAAGACCTGAAGCCAGATTCCTTCCTCCAAGTGTTGAGCTTCAGCTCCCTTGTTGGAAGAGAAAAGAAACAAAGCCTTTAAGATGTTGTTGTCACATTACCCCACTGACTCACTCTTAACAAGTCAGGAAAGATAGCTTGCCATTTCCTCCCTTTATTCACTTTGGCAATGCTAATCTTGATCCTTCTGTTATTCTGTCCTTTTTGCCTGGAACTGCCCTCAATCCAACTGCTTACAAATGTCTTTCAAAAAAATCTGACAAAGCTTTCATTCATGTGGACAGTCATTTCTTACACTGCCTTAAGCCCATCCTCCTCTGTAATTCAGAATAACATGGGGCTTTTATCAAACCTTATAATCTTCCCCATTTTGTTCCACTCTGGGGCTTTTGGGCAATTCTGTTCATCCCAGGAGATTTGCAGCAGAACTCCTTAGGATCAGTTTTAAGCATTACTACAGAAAGGTTCATTTCAGCTTTATCATGTCGTTGGCAAGATCCATTTCTAAAGATCTATCAGTGACTACCCATGGAAAGCAAATGGTCTTAAACACATTTAACTTACTATTGAACATTTCTTAATATTCTGAAAGAATAACAGTTGGTTCTGAGATTGAAGAACTGGCTTCTTTAGAAATCTCCCAAGTAGAATCTTTCCAGTTCCTATCAAGATTACTTTAAACTTATCTTCTACCAAATTTCCAACCAACAGGGGAGATCTCTAAGGAATGATTCCCCATCCATCCCGGGGCAGGCTATAAGAAATGTTCACATTCCAGCTCTGGACAGAGAAGAACAACTTGTTTTTCTAATGCAAATGAAGTGAAGTTAACAAGTACTAGAATTACATTAGAGAATAATATACATACTTTCAAATGTGGTGTTGGAGAAGACTTGTGAGTCTCTTGGATTGCAAGGAGATCAAATCAGTCAATCCTAAAAGGAAATCAACCCTGACTTTTTTTTGAAAGGACAGATATTGAAGCTGAAGCTCAGACACTATGACCACCAAATGAGAAGGGAGGACTCATTGGGTAAGGCCCTGATGTTGGGAAAGATTGAAGGCAGAAGGTAGTGAGACAATAAGATGGTCAGATACAGTGGTGGGATTCAATTTTTTTAAACTAGTGGTTCTGTGGGCATGGCAGGGGAAGGATCCTGTAAAATCTCCAGTCAGAGATGGTATTTGCTGGTTCTCTGAACTACTCAAAATTTCCACTACCAGTTCTCCAGAACTGGTCAGAACCTGCTGAATATCACCTGTGGTCAGATAGGATGATCAACATAATGAACATGGATTTGGGAAAACTCTGGGAGACAGTGGAGGACAGGAGAGCTTGATGTGTTATGATCCATAGGGGTCATAAAGAGTCAACTGAATCACATCACCACCAATAAATTATGAAACTAAGAGCTTTGAATCTTTTCAATGTAGCAGAAAGACTTGCTCAGGACCACTAGTTCATACAGAAGATACTGTGCAGAACATTGGAAAAGCACAATACATATTTTAACTCCCATCTCATATTACTCGAAGAGCTATTTCTTTGTAGAAGATTTTAATTTTTTGTACTCTAGCTCCTTGATTCACATTTCTGGACTGATTCTCCAGTTGCTTCACTTCCCCTTCTTCAACCACTGGATATCATCCAAATGGACAATTTGTTCACATATGAAACTTGAAAACCTCTGTCTCTATCTCTGTCTGTCTGCTTGTCTGTGTCTCTTTCTCTCTCTCCCCCTCTCCCTCCCTTCTCTCTCCCTGCATTAGTTCCCAACCAATGGTCCTGCATCCTTTTTAGCTCCAAGCTGCCCCTATTAACTTGTTAGCTGCAGGGAGTACCATCCTAGCTGGACAAAGTGCTGGAAAGAGAGATAGACCTGTCTATTGAAACTCCCCAAAATTGGAGATAATTCCCAGAGAACAGCATCATACAGACATCTATTTGAGGTTTTCTGCCAAGCTCATCCTTGATCAAGAGAGCTTCCTATACACTGCTTCAGGCTTCCTTTCAATACTGATTCCATCTGTTCCTTTTCTTCAAATATTAAGGCCCAGCTGCTGGCAAAGCATCAGCATATCAGAAAACCTGTCCGTAGCCATTCAGCCTGAGAACTCATCTTGATTAAGCCCTTCTGTCTGCAACTTTGTTTATCCCCCAACTAAGGAAGTTTTACCGGCTTCCTGCTGTGCTATCTGAAGAATATGAGGATTATATAGCACTCAGCCAAGCAAGATTAGCTGCTCTGCATGATTCTTTTCTCTCAGTTTCCACTACGGTACTTCAACCCGTCAACATGCTGCCCTGTAAAAGAGTTAGCATTATTTCCTCTAAATTTAACAGCATCACTAAGTGAATTAGAGCTATGTGCTCTAACGCTTGGGAGGCACCTGTCTGCATTTTTTTAATTCATTCTGGATGAGTGTAAGAAAATGTGAGAAAAAGAGCTCTTGTTTCCCTTCCGCCCCTCCCATTTCTACACTGCCTTACATCAGAACATGCTGTTTGGTAAACTAGCCTAATATTGACTGCTTAAATCAACAGAAGCTGCCTGTATTTTCCCAAGTGTCTGATTTGATCTGGGATGGCTTCTGAAATCTGGCCAAGGACCCATCTTGTGGGTGGGTGGGCTGAGATACCTCCTTCTCTAAATGGTATTAAGATCCCTTGTGCTGCTTCTTACTAATGTCTTACTAGAGTCATAGGCAATTCTCTTTCTCAAATGATACCCTTGGAGATTGGCTTTAAAAGTCATTTTGTCAATCCCCAAGGAGTTCTATTTTGGACTAGGGAAGAGAAGAGGAACTTCTAGAATAAATGAACCATAATGAGATCTATGTATTTTATCTTTCCCATTCCTGGTTATTAAGTATGCAGCCCCATAATTAAAAATAAAATAAAATCCAAGTTCCAAAATACAGGTAGTCCTCGATTTACAAGAGTTCATTTAGTGACTGCTCAAAGTTATAATGGCAGTGAAAAAAATGAGCATTTTTCAGGCTTTTGACCATTGCACCACCCCCAAGGTCACATGATCAAATTTCAATTGGCATAGTGGAAGAACATATTCCATTTAAACCAGTATTTTTTTTCTGGGAATAATATCAGAAAAATTTTAAAAGGAAATAATATATTTAATAGTACATGTATTGTATAAATTATACTTCCAGAAAAATTATTGCATGTGCAGAATCTGATAGGTTAACTTTAGAAATAAAAGGCAAAGGAGAGTCTAAATATTATAAAACATGGAATACATTTTATAAATAGTTATATAATAGAAGACAAGGTTGAAATACTGGTAGTTATGATTAGATGAATTAGTAATTAATATTTTAATAAGGAGATTATAAATATTGAAGTAATATGTATTTATGTATAACAAGGATAAGTTGGATAAATTGTGTTGTATTCGCATAATTAAAATTAAATATAAATTTTAAAAAATTCTATTATATGTCTTATATGTATAACAATTGCTGTGTCCCAGGATCAGGTGGGTCACCTTTTGTGACCTTCTGACCAGCAAAATCAATGGGGAAGCCAGATTCGTTTAACAACCATGTTATTAACTTAACAATGCACTAATTCTCTTAATGACTATGGCAAAAAAGGTCATAAAATGGGGCAAAATTCACTAAAAAATGTCTGACTTGGCAGACTGTCACAACAGAAATTTTGGGCTGATTTGGGGTCATAAGTCGGGGGCTACCTGTATATTAAACTGTTTAAAATAAAGGGTCAGGGTTCAAAATTGCTCTGCCTCCTCACTATTTCACTTTAAACTCTCAAAAGGGTTGCAATATCTGTACATTGTTTTCATGCCATGGGACGTTCCTCTGCTTTGCATCAAAACTGCAGGCTGTGCTAGAATTTGACTCCCTTTAGCCCCTGCTCCTATTTTCCCCTTTATATTTTGTGGGGATTTTAACTTTGAAAAGTTTTCCCCAATGACCTTTGTTCATTCAGATTCAGTATTCTTCCATAAATTTTTTTGGCTTTTTTTTTTTTGGCTTTCTGGCTTTCACACATCTTTCCATGAAGAGCATCCCCCTTTTTTCCTCTTCACCCCCTGCTGACAAAAATGGCTCCCCATGGCTCTAAATGTGCCATGCCTTCTTTACAGCCTGGTGGTGGAAAAGGTTGTAGAAAAAGCTGAGAGCTTTGCTGAGAGCAGAGAGGCTGCTGACCTTTTCCTTAAGACGATCCAGAAATTTCCAGACTCGAAATTGTTTTTCAAGTCCTTTTTGCCAAAACATATACCGGACTCCTGCTGGTATGAAATAGCCTTGTGAATCTAATTGCTATTCTGGCATAATGCTGAATAGCTGCCATGGCAGATTCTTTTCATGCTCTAAATAGTTTATTTATTTATTTATTATTTATCCCATTGCTTGTTCTACTTGTGGCTCCAATACAGATGCACATTTCGCTTTCCCAATTGTGCCTTTGGATTATTTAAAAATACTGGTTTTCTATGAAACCTTATTTGGACAATTTGTTTCTTTGGAGGATAGTTAGTTTTCTGTGGGCATAATCCCCTGAGGATGCCTTCAGAAGGAATGCTGCTGAATTAAATATAATTTCCATAAGAGCATAAGTGTGAAGGCAATTTGCACCTTATTTTAGAATCAGAACAGACCTGGAAGGAAGCTTGAAGTTCTTGTAGTCCAGTGTAGTCTGTGTGTTTGTGTGTGTGTGTGTGAGAGAGAGAGAGAGAGAGAGAGGGAGAGAAGGAGAGGGAGAGAGGGAGAGGGAGAGAGAGAGGTTAGATCAGATATAAATATATATATATCTTTCCCACCAACATCAGTAAGCCACCGTCAGTCAAAATTCATATGGGTGGTCCCCAGGATTTAAAATTATGAATTTGGTGATCCCTGAGGTCCAAAAGGTTGGAGACCCCTGTTCTAGTTCAACTTCCTGCTCAAGCAGGAGACCCAATACTATTTCAGACTGTTGGCTGTCCAGTCACTTCTTTAAAACTTCCAGTCATTGAGCATCTACAACTTCTGAAGGCAAGCTGTTCCACTGATTAATTGTTCTCTCTGTTAGGAATCCATTGTTTCTTGTCTTGCCTTGTCTTGCCATCTGGTGTTTTGGAAAATAAGTTGACCCCGTCTTCTTTGTGGCAGCCCCTCAAATACTGGAATATGGCTATCATGTCACCCCTAGTCCTCCTTTTGTGGAGCCATACTCAATTCCTGAAACTATTCTTCTTATGTTTTGTCTCCAGGCCTTGTGTGGGTGCCCAGCCTTAAAAGATATAAAAGCAGTATGTTCCTTTTTTTAAAAAAATTAATGGAAAGAAGGGAAGGCAGGCAGCAGGCAGAAAGCTGGAGATACAATTTTACAATTAAATATGACACTCCCAGAAACACATTATTCATTTTTTTAAATGGGATGAAATGAGATTCACAATGACATAAAATTATGCTTTCCTTGAATATTCTACAACCATATGACAGTGCATGATGTAGTGATTTAGTTATTTCAATGATTACTTCAAAGAAGGCTATCAATATGGTTTTTTTTTCAAAGATTAGTTACAATAGGTTTGTAATCAGGACAAGCACTAGTTGAATTACATAGAGACAATCAGAGAATTGAAAAGTACTATAATAGTTAACTGGAGGATTCTTTCCTACTTTATTCTAACAATTTCAGAGATAGTTAAATATAGATAGATAGATAGATGATAGATAGATAGATAGATAGATAGATAGATAGATAGATAGATAGATAGATAGATAGATAGATGTAGATGTAGATGTAGATGTAGATGTAGATGTAGATGTAGATGTAGGTCTAGGTGTGTTCGGGTCTTTTCCCATATAAGATTAAGAGTATCTTAGTGATGTTTCGGTGAGGTCCCACTCGCCATCCTCAGGCTGGTGCTTTTGGCTTCATGGCAGTGCAAGCAGTGTGTGATCAGAGCTGCCGTCTCTCTATAAATACTGGTGGTGGGGGCTGGTGTGCTGGGCTGGTTGGCTGCTCTGCTGCCTCTTGATTGGTTGATGGAGTTGATGTTGGTATAATGGGCTGTGTGATGGCCTTGTGAGTTCTGTTGTGGAGATATCCTGGATCTTGTGCTGTAATCTCCTGGGTCCTTTGTTTTGTACTGATGTTTTTTTCCATTAGCCTCTCGTGTTTTAACGGCTTGGGTGATGGGTTGTGTGATGGGCTGGTGAGTTCTTTTGTTGTGGTATCCTGGGTCCTGGGTCGTTTGTGTTTTGATCTCTTTTCCATTAGCCTCCTGTGTAGTAAGGGCTTGGGTAATGGGTTGTGTGATGACCTTGTGAGACTTATTGCTGTGATACCAGCAAGCAAACTTAAGAGACTGAGCTAGCCAATGGCAGATGGATAGATCACTGAATGATTCTGTGAGCAACTCAATCTGCCTGCCTGCTTTGCCTGATTTTGGGTAAAAGTTGTTCTTTTTTTAAAATAAAAAAATCAATATTTATATGCATGATGTGTTGTGAGTTAATTTTGTGAATTTGCTTGCTAGCAAATTTTATGAGTTTGCTTGCAAACAAATTTTATGTGACAGATTGAGCAAGCCAATGGCAGATAGATAGATTTCTGAATGAATCTGTTCAATCTGCCTGCCTGCTTTGCCTGATTTTGGGTAAAAGTTGATCTTTTTTAATAAAAAAATTCAATATTTATATAAATATTTATAATATTTACATACAAGCCATGCCCCAGCCAGTCACATGACCACCAAGCCACACCCACAAATTAGGCCACACCCACAGAAGTGGATAGTGGTCCCTGGGATCTAAAATTATGAGTTTGGTGGTCCCTGAGGTACAAACGTTTGGCGACCCCTGTTCTAGTGCAACCCTGTGATGACCCGGGGCATGGCACAAAAGCAACAAAGTCACAAAAGTAGATAAAGTCCCTTTAATACCTCCAACTTGGCCCCCAATGTCCAGTTGTCATCGGCTGGAGAAAACAACTCTCCCAAGAATAATTTTTAAAGGGAAGAAATTCAGTCCGAACCCAAAGTACATATAAATTATAAATAGAAACCAAACCATGCTGCAGCAATTAACGAGACAGGGCAGGATAAGGAATTGCAGACTCCAAAAGATAACAAAACACACACAGTTGGGAGGAAACCAAAACCCAGATAAGACTTCACTTGATAATTCACGTTTTGCTTCTAGTGAGGTGCTGTGCCCTTTTAAAATCCTGTTTTTCCAGCTGCAGCTAATGAAGAGAATCAGGGCCCTTTTCTCCCCCATATACCATGCAACTCACATTGCTCCCTTCTCCGTTCCTCCCTGCATGTCCTAGGAGGAAGAGGGGATGGTCCTGGATCTTCCTCTGAAGGCCCAGCTGGACTCTGCCCTTCCCCAGTTTCTTCCACAGCCACCGGAGCCATACTCCCACTCCCTGTCAGCTGCTCAGCCTCCCCCTCCGAATCAGATTCCAACAGGGGCATGACAAATCCCTTGCTCAAGCAGGAGACCCTATACCATTCAAAATAAATGACTGTCCAAAGTTTTCTAAAAAGTATACTTAATTTCAATTAGACTATACTTAAATGAATTGGATTTAGTGTTTTTTTCTGCTTTTGACTGTGAGATGTCTTAATAAGATAATGTCGTATCCTCTTATCCAATCCAAAACACGCTTCTCAAAAGCCAAAATTGTGTCCCCCAATTCTACCTATGACCTCTACTTCAATATATAGATCAAATTCAAGATATGGATGGAATTTAAGGGTTGATGAACAAATATAAGAATGAGACATCCAATTATGGCAATCTGTTTGAGCAAATATTCTCACACTTTTTCATAATGTGCCATATCGTATCTAATTTTCACAGGTATGCCACTTACTAAGTCTAGTAGTTAGATTTGAGGAATGGAAACTTTAGGACCTTTGTGGATCTTAAGAGCACAATGGCAGTCAAGAGTAGCTCCATTAGTGTAATATGATGGGCCATAGAGTAGGGAGAAAGCACAGGCACTCACAGTTTCTATGTGAGAATACTGTTTGAACAATACACAGGATTACGTAGGATTTTTCTGCCTTGCTCCTGAATTGAAGTAGTCATTATGATGGCTTCAGAAAACAGAGTATTCGTGGCTTTAGTAATGAGCTACAAGAAGAAAATTGGACCACTGAGCATGATCTTGTTGCTGAATTGGGAATTCATGGCCTTCATAGCAGATATCCAGTGGTGGTTTTTTTGCTGTTGTTGAATATGAACCTGGCATTTCTTTGAAATCTTATTGTCTTTTTCTTGCTAGCCTTCTCTCAACTGGCTATAATTTCTGTCTTCCTGTACCAGCAGGCTCAAGGATGATAGGAGTTATAGCCAAGCATAGACAGAAGGTAGTAGATTGTGAAACAGGGAATTATTCATGGTAGTCTTTACTGACTTATTTATTACCTTTCAAACCAGCCCAGCAATCAGCAGCAAAGGTTCTGTACAAATCAGTTAAAAAGAACAGAAAATAGAACAAGATTAAAGAATTTACAAAACTGACAGTATAGCAGAGCTTAGAAAGAACAACAATGACGACAAAAACAGACACCTCACATAAATCATTGTACAGATTATTTTCTGTTCCATATATTCCCATCATTCTGAAGCCTTCCTGTCCATCCATGCTTCCCAATATGGAAAAAGCAGAAAATATTCTTATATTGTCTATTTTCTGTATTTAACAGAGCATGGGAGGGCAGGGAGACTGCAGATAATTCAAGAAATGATTGTGCAGTAATTGTACCATATTCTACCCGTGAGAATTTCCTTGAATTTATCTTCTTTTTTAGAAGAAATTTTCATAGTACATTTTCTGAATGTAAACTTCTGGAAAATAATAGACGACAATTTATCTACTCAATGTTGTTGTGCCTTAAGCTACAAGGTTTCTGCCCTTGGAGGGATTGTTTGGGACCTCCTCTCAGTGGATGATTAGAACTTTGGTCATTCATAAATAACAATGAATATGTAAAGAACTTGGTGGTGGTGCTGGTATTAGTGCCTCTGAGTATATAGTTAGCTAGAAGCAAAGATTTGCAGCTCTGATTCCCCTCCTAGTTTACAGTCTGATTCAGCCTCTTCCTAACTGCCCTGCATTAATAGGAAATCTGTTTTATCTGCTTCAACAGGCAGTTGCAAAGGTTCCCATGTTTTATTTGTTTTGATGTCCTTGATGCACTTGCAGCCAGGCCAATCTGACCTTTCAATTACATTTTCAATTCATTTTTACTGGAGATTGTTATATTATGGTCTTAACAAAGCTTGCACAAAGAATTGCTATTCCAAAGAGAGACTGAATGAGACTCTATATAACAGGAATTGCTGGAACAGGGAACAATGGAGACGTGGACTTGCTGACTGTTTTTACACAGATTATTATTTATGACTTCCATTTGCTGGTCATTTCTGATTGATTGATTGGTTGGTTGGTTGATTGACTGATTTCTTGAGCTTTGAGATTTCTGCCCCAACCCACCCCCTGATCTCATATAATCAGTAAGTTTTGCATAGCCTTTGGATTATCATTTTTAAGGACCGTAGGTCTTAAAAATGAGTTTTGAATCATATTGATCAAAATATCTGAATCATATCAGATATTGTGATAAATATTAGATTATGGCTGCAGCCTGGCAATATTGCATGGCTTTTAAATGAATTAGCAACACAAGGACAGCCAAATGGACATCCTGAATGCACTTCAAGTATGCATATTTCATGCCAATTTTTCATGCGTTCATTTCTAAATCAGTTCATTTTCACACGCATCTTCATCTTTTTAAAAAAATGTACAGATAAAAATTACATGGAAGCACATTTTATACAACCATGACATTTTGCTCATGTCTTTGCCAAATATGTATTTTGAGCAAAGCAATATTAAGAACTTGCACCATCCCAGTTTTAGAAGCTTTTCGGCAGCTTCTCCACAGAAGAAAGTGAAGATGAAAAGATGTTTGCTTCTGCACCTGATAATATTTTTTTTTCATTTTTTCTCTTGGCTTGCAAATGAAAAAAAAAAAACAATTTCAAGGTTAGCAGGAGAACATGGAGGATGGCAGAAAGTTGAAATCATGAGACCCCTCTAGTTTTTCAACCTGGCCTTTCTCCTTGAAACTCAGAAGACAAGGAGCCTAGGTAGCAAGACCCAATGAAATTGATCTGTACAACACACACAGATTAAAGTAATTAGTCAATTGCATGCTTGGGTCACTACATCACAAACAATCAAGAAAGGATACACATACAGAATAGAGAAAACAAAATTTTGCTCAGTTGTTTCTGTCAGACAAGAGTCTTTCAAGAATAAGGATAACAACTATGAAGAATGGTTGCAGGAACTGGGTGTGGCTAAAGAAAAGAAGGAATGGGGTGACATGACAACAGTATTCCAGTATTTGAGAAAAAAGTGCAAACAAAAGCAACTAAGATGATTAAAGGCCTGGAGGCTAAATCATATGAAGAACAGTTGGAGGATTTGGGTTTGGCTAGTCTAGAGAAAAGAAGGATGGGGGTGGGGGAGGCATGATAGCAGTATTCCAGTATTTGAAGGGTTGCCACAAAGAAGAGGGGGACAATTTATTTTCCAAAGCACCTGAAGGCAGGACAAGAAACAATGCATGGACACTAATCAAAGAGAGAAGCAATCTAGAACTAAGGAGAAACTTCCTAACAGTGAGAACAATTAACCAGTGGAAGGGCTTGCCTTCAGAAGTTGTAGATGCTCCATCACTGGAGATTTTTAAGAAGAAACTGGACAGCCACTTGTCTGAAATGGTATAAGGTCTCCTGCTTGAGCAGGGGTTGGACTAGAAGACCTCCAAGGTCCCTTCCAGCTCTATTCTGATTGACTTTCATGGTTGTTATTTTAACAAGAGAAGCCAGGAGGAAAGGAATAGATATGTATTCATGTGTGTGTGTGTGTGTATGTAAGTATATGCCCTTGTTTTGAAACTTTCCTTTGGGAAATGGAAGTTATCAATCTCGGAGAAAGTAAGAGTCAGATACTTTTTTTCTGTACTTATTCCCCTATATATTTCCATTTAATTTATAGAAAAAGCATAGGAGTTTTGAAATATTTTTCAAGGGAGAAGAGAATGCTGGTAAACATTTCACATGTGAGTTCCAATGTACTTGCACTTAACTAATTATGAGGTAGCCAAGGGATGTAAATATCTTGTCTCTCCTCTCACCAACAGCCACTAACCTCCCCAAATTAATTAATTAACTGAATTAAAATAAATGTTAATAAATTGCTCTTTAAAATGTTTATATTAATATTAATTAAATGAAATGAATGCAGGAGGAGGGAACTCATTTTGAAATACATTTGCTTTTGGGTTGTTGTTTTTCTAATATTAGTTCTTTCTCCTGGACAAAAAAAAAATTAAAGAAATTGTCTTTTTAAATTGCTTGTAAATTTTTGGGGATATTTAAAAGTGGTTGCTTTAGTCAAAGCTGAAGGTTTAACTGGCCTTTTAAAACAATGCAGTAAATGTCACTTATATGTGATTCTTCTTCTAAAGGTTGTACAGATGGTTGGATTTCCAGCTTCAGTCCTGGAGCCAATCTTAACCAATTTAGTTTTTTATGAGATGCATATCACTTCCAGAAGCTAAATTGGAAGTAATCTACACCAGTGCAAGACATCCTGCTCCAAGAGGCTGCACCGGCATGACAAGTCTCACAAAGACTCATTTCTGGCAGAGTTTGGTGGAGAGAAAGAAAGACTTCTGCTGCTTCTGCTGCTTTCCTTGCATGAAACCAAAAGCCTCTCTCTCTCTCCCCCTGAGAACAGAGCTGGAGACAGTATCCTGTGATCCAAAAGAAAGAATGATGGATCGGTAGGAAACTGGAGTGAGGAATTTTCCTGTAGACTTTTTTTTTGGGGGGGGGGATTTCCCAGGGTCTCTGGTCTGCGGGATTTAAAATTATGAGTTTGGTGGTCCCTGAGGGCCAAAAGGTTGGTGACCCCTGATCTACACAGATCTAGTTCTCAAAGCTCTAAGTAAGCTTTTGTTCTAAAGTGAAAATTTACAGCAGGGAACAAAAAGAAAAACCAAATCTATTTGGGTCAATTTTCCTGATTAGAGGAGACAATCTCTGCCCATGTAAAATAAACTGATTGTGGTTTAGACCTCCTCTCTATGCGAAACTGAACAATGCATCCTGATTTTTCTCAAAATACTTTGAAACGTTTTTTTTCTTCCCCTCATGATTGGCACTTTTAAAAGACTCAAGAGTTTGGAAGCAGGAAATTATATATCCTTATATCTGCCTCCCTGCTGATAACAAATCAGGAACAAGAGACCCGTAAGAATTGAAGAGTGGTCAAGCCAAAACACCTTTTTCACTTCTTATGTAAACAGTTTTGAGAAAGAAATCAAAGTGGTGGGAAGGAGAAATGTGGGGGTGGGGGAAGATGTAAGATTTGCATCAAGCTGCTCTGCTTAATTTCCCTTTTAATCCACTACTGCTTCTTGATGAGACTCTTGCTGGGCTGAGCTGGAGAGCTGATGAATAGCAAGCTGGCCTGTTAAAGCCTGTGAACATCTTCACCAGCCTTATCTCTTCCTACTCTTATAAAGAACTTCATCACTCTATAATATCAATAAAGGAGAATATTTGTAGCTCAGGGTTGAAATGAGGGGTCCTCGGTGCTCTCTGAGCTTGCTTGTTTTCTTGCAGATATTTCATTACCCAAACTAACAGATAACCAGAGTTGGAAGGGACCTTGTAGGTCATCTAGTCTAACCCCCTGCCCAAGCAGGAGACCCTACACCATTTCTGACAGATGGGAGTCCAATCTCTTCTTGAAAGTCTCAAGTGATGGTGCTCCCACAACTTCCGAAGGCAACTTCTGTTCCATTGGTTGATTGTTGTCACTGTCAGAAAATTTCTCCTTATTTCCAGGTTGAATCTCTCCTTGACCAGGTTCCATCCATTATTCCTTGTCTGCCTACAGGTGCTTTAGAAAATAAAGCACCTTCCTCTCTGTGGCAGCCCCACAAATATTGGAAACCGCTATCATGTTTCCCCTGGTCCTTCTCTTCACTAGACTAGCCAAGCCCAGTTCCTGTAACCGTTCTTCATGTTTTAGTCTCCAGTCCCCTAATCATCCTGGTTGCTCTTCTCTGTACTTTTTCTAGAGTCTCAACATCTTTTTTATACTGGTGACCAAAACTGGATGTAGTATTCTAGGTGTGGTCTTACTAAGGCTTTATAAAGTGGTATTAGTACCTCACTTGATTGTATCCTTCTGTTAATGCAACTTAAGATTGCATTAGGTTTTTTGGCTGTTGCCTACTCCTGATGATGCTACCTAGTTTGGATAATGAAATGTCTGCAAGAAAACAATCAAGCTCAGAGCAAAAAAGGACCCTTCACTCTGTAATGATTCTGCCTTGGAATTTTTATTTTCTTATAGACATAGATTTGATGACCTAATAAAGCAGAAGAAGGAGGGGAGGAAGAAATAAATGTGATTTAAAATTATATGAGGGTATCTAATTTGAATTTGGGGGCAGCTAAATCATGGTTGTCAAACCTTTTGGTTTGCCTGGGCCTCTGAGTGAAGAGGAATTGTCATGGGCCTCATATAAAACGTAAATTAATATACTGTATATAAATAACAAGCTTCCTTAAAATATATATATATTATCTTGTGCGGTCACAGGACTAGCTTTCCAGGGCCTCTGCAGCCCACAAGCCAGAGGTTGGACATGCCTGATCTAAATAATTATGGATCAGAGTTAAACACGAACATTAGTTTTTCTTATTGTGATCACGTTCATGGCATTCTTTCCCTTGGAAAAAGGTAGGCTGTTATAAAAGATGTTGGGGAAAAATAGAGTCCATTCAGAGCTACAAAATTATGTATAAACCATCTTATATTTTTAGAAAGTTATATTAAAAGAAGGGTTATAGGGTTGAGGTCTTTCTATACCTCTAATGAAAAATATGTTGAGGTTGTGTAGTGTTCAGCTTCAGCTTCAAAAAGATTTGAAGCTTCAGAGCTTCATGGCTACCTTCTGCATTTTCGGTTGGATCTCAAATGATTGTATTAATAATATTTCATACCAGAGCTATGTTTGACTCCTGATGCAATGAAAAACACTTGGGGGTGGGGGGACACTCAGATTCAAAGTACTGCACAACTCTAGAAGGTCTTCTCTCAGGCAATTTAAATCCAAGCCACATAAGACTTTCAAGGTGATACTTTCATGTCACTGAAAATCATGTTGGAAATGAAGCCCCTTCCTAAGGGAACTGAAATTTCAGTTAAATTCTCAGGGGATAAAAAGGAACAGGGCAAAATTGCCAGCCATAATACATTTAAAATACAGCCAGTGCCATTTAACATCTAAGATGTAATGTTGGAGAGCACAGCAGGTACATAGCAGCACAACATTTCAAGTTGTTTTCTGTCTTCAAGCTGAAACATGAAGAATTGGTCATGTTATTTTGACCGAGACAAATGCATAAAGCAAGTGTCCGCTTTCTCTAATTTTAAATCAACCTGAGTTTGTATGTGCAGTGTGAGGTGTCTTGTCATGCAGAACTGCTTGAAAGTGATTTAAGAAGACTTCACCCTTCCTGGTTCTTTCATCCTGAACTAAATTCATTCACTTTTTAGTAGCATACCAAATTGGTCCATAAACATTTCATTACCAGTAAACAGAGTGATACATCAGCAGCAGCAATTTTATTTCTTCCAACACTAATTGCATCACTTTAAAACAAAACAAGAGCAAAGTCTGCTACCCCAACAATTGGAGAGTTTAGGGTTTCATAGCAGACACATTTATCAAAAAGAACAGCTCTTTGCTTTTCTTATCTCACAGTCCGTCTCACCTATTTTTCCATCCCCTTTGCCCCATGTCTATTTTTGCCTTGATGTATCCATTTTTCAGTTCACTGATTTAGTTTCCACATAATACTGTGGTTACAAAGGTATTTAAGTTGGGCTTGGTTAAATAAAACATACAGTAAATAGGTCTATGGAGATTCTCATTCATCCAGGTCATGGCAGTACCAAAGGTGATTTTCCAAAAGACAATTGGACTTCCTTCTTTTTTTTTCTTGAAAACATTTTGCTTCTCATCCAAGAAGCTTTATTGTGGCCTATGGGCTGTCAGCAGAGATAGCTGCAGAGTCAGATAAGGAGGAGGGGGAAGGGGAGCCTGGGCTGGCTTTGGAGCCTTTGCAAGGCTCTGATATTGTTGTTGAGCGGTGGAATAACCTGAGGCAAACACGGAGCGAACTTCAGCTTTTACTTTATTGTAACAATAAAGGGTTGCTGCGGCTGCCATGCTAACAAGGCAGCCAGCTGATGGACAACAGCTGATGCCATTTGACAGCTCCCTTTTATAGCCGGCTGTCAAACGGCATCAGCCAATAGGAACGGTCTGTGTTCCCGCTGGAAACATGGACCAGAGTGAAGACTTCAGCTCAGTCTTTTCCGAATGCCACACTCCTTTCCCCCAGAACAGAGCATGCGTAGTCCTTCAGATAACTCGGGCACTTGTGCAGGCGGCCAGATCTTCTAAGTCCTGATGAAGCTGCTGCTGGAAGGAACTTTTCTGCTTGCTGGGCAACTTCTGGTGCCTAGCGTCTCGGCTTTAGGTGCTTCTGGGTGAGGGACAGATGGCTGTTCAGGTAGGCTTGCATTCCTGTCGGATCCAAGGGAAGTTTCTTTGGGCGCTAGTGGTTTCTCTGTTGCAGGAACATCTTGAGGGCCATCTGCAGATGCACTTCAACGCCTTCTAAGTTGATTGATATGGTGGCGCCAGATGTGCCTGTCTTGCAGTTGGACCCTGTAAGACTTAGGACCAGTTACCGCCACAATTTGTCCAGGCATCCACAAAGGGTGTCCTGCATAGTTCCGGGCACAGACCTGATCATTCTCAGTGAATTATCTTGCCTGGCTTTTTTGACCCTAGGTGTGTGACTGGGGCATAATGCAGATGGAGTCTGTCTAGGGTGGTCCTCAGACATCTACCCATAAGAAGTTCAGCTGAAGACCTATTAGTGGTGGCACAGGGAGTTGTGTGCTGGGTCAGGAGGTACTTAGGGAGCCTAGAGTGCCAATCTATAGGCCCAAACCTTGCCAGGGCCTCCTTAACTGATCTGACTGCCCTTTCAGCCAGGCCATTACTGGCAGGATGAAAGGAGCTGTAAGTGCATGCCTTATTCCTAGGTTGGCTAGGAAGACCTCAAACTCACAGGAAGTAAACTGGGGGCCGTTATCAGACATGATGGTGTCAGGGAGGCCATGGGTAGCGAATATCCTTGATAGAGCCTTAGTGACAGCTTCTGAAGTTGTGGTGGTCATCAAGGTCAGTTCTACCCATTTAGAAAAAGAATCAACCATCACCAGGAATGTACGGCCATGAACAGGGGAGCCAGATCAATATGCACCCGGGACCAAGGGGCCACAGAACTTTCCCACCTGCCTGGAGTGGATGTGGGTGGAGCAGGTCTGGTAGTTTGGCATGGCTGACAAGCATTCACCCAACTTGTAATCTGAGCATCCATGCCTGGCCACCGTACATAACTGCGAGCCAGGGCCTTCATCCTGACAATGCCAGGATGGCCCTCATGCAGGACCTTTAAAACTGAGTCTTGCAACTTGGAAGGGATAACTACCCCCGTTCCCCAAAGTAAACAGCCTTGCAAAGAAGAGAGTTCTTGAATTTTGAAAGGCACGAATTCAGGGGCGTAAGGAATTGCTGGCCATCCCCTTCCCACGCAGTCAAGAACTTGGGCAATTACCTTGTCCCTGGAAGAGTGGGCAGCAATATTGAGGGCAGTGATGGGGAGTTTGAAATCGTTGATCTGGAAAACAGCATTAGTTGGTGCAGGATCCTCCACAGGAACAGGCAGGGGGCAGCGACTAAGAGCATCAGCATGGCATAGACTCTTGCCAGGTCGATGAACCAGTGTATAGGAATAGGCAGCCAGAAATAAGGTCCACCTGGTCATTCTTGGAGACAAAATCTGAGGAGTTTGTCTCTCAACAGACAGAAGGACTAACAGAGGCTTGTGATCCGTGATCAACTCAAAATAGTGTCCATATAGAAACTCATGGAATTTTTTGACAGAAGCAACTGCAGCCAAAGCCTCCTTGTCAATTTGGCTGTAATTGTGCTCAGCTGGGAAAAAGTTCTGGAGAAAAAGGCAATGGGTGCCTCAGAACCATTAGGCAGTCTATGACTTAAAACAGCACCTATGCCAAAAGGAGAAGCATCTGCTGCTAAAACTAAAGGTAAATGTTCATTAAATTGTATCAGGACAGCATTGGATGTAAGTAATGATTTGACAGCATGGAAGGCATGGGCTTCCCTAGGTCCCCAGTGCCAGGGGGATTGCTTGTCCAAGAGTCTGTGCAGAGGCTCTGCAACGGAAGCTTTATGAGGCAAAAATGAAGCGTAAAAGTTAAGAAGTCCTAAAAAGGCCTGGAGCTCAGTTTTGTTAGTTGGTGTGGGTGCCTCTTGAATAGCCCTTACTTTGGATTCGATTGGGTGAATACCAGAGGCGTCAATTCTGTATTCCAAAAATTCTACCTGTGGGGTGGCAATAGTACACTTGTCTTTCTTTAACATAAGACCATGCTGTCTGAAACGATCGAGGGCTCCTCTGACTCTTTGCAGTAACTGAGGCTTGTCAGGGGCAGATATTAAAATGTCATCAAAATACGGAATTACGCTCAGTAATCCTTGAAGAAGTCTTTCCATTAAGGATTGGAAAATTCCTGGGGCTACACTTACGCCAAATTGGAGGTGCCTACATTTGAAAGTGCCCCTGCGAGTTACAATAGTTTGTAGTTCAGCACTGTGTCATTAACAGGGAACTGTTGATAGGCCTGTGACATGTCTAATTTAGCAAAAATGGTTCCTGGCTCAAAAGAATGTAGTAGGTGCTGGATAACAGGGACTGGATAGGCGCTGATTTGTAAATATTTGTTCAATTATGGCTTGTAATCCATGCAGATTCTTACGCTCCCGTCTTTCTTCAGGGGTGTCACTATTGGGGTTTCCCATTTTGCGAAGTCCACAGGCTCTAATACACCTTGTTTAATTAATTTGTCAAGCTCCATGTCTAATTTGGGGCGGATTGCAAAAGGTACCCTTCGAGACTTTAAACGGATTGGTACTGCCTGAGGGTCCAAGTTGAAAGATATTGGGGTTCCTGAATAACAGCCCAGACCCTCGCTGAACACATCAGCATAGTCATTAAACAAGGTGTCCACTTCAGCATTTGTAATAGAGTGGATTCCGCTTATATGGAGGCCAAGGGCAGGGAACCAGTCTAACCCCAACAGGCTAGGGAGGGCACCATCCACTACCACTAAAGGCAAGTGACCTTTAAAATTTTGAAATTGTACAAAAAACTTGACTCCGATGACTGGGATGGTTCTGCCTTGGTAGTCGCATAGGGTTAACTGGCAGCTGAGAAGCTTCTTCTTAGCCATTCTGGGAAGTAGTTATTTCAAGGTGCTCCATGAGATGATGGACAGTGCTGAGCCTGTGTCAACCTCCATCTTGCAAGGTTTTCCTTTTATAGAAACAAAAACACTAATTTTGTTAGAGCCTTTGTTAGTCAGCTTGGCTTGATAGCAGGTACAACAGTCTCCAACTTGTTTTTGGAATTGTTGGGTTGTCTGAGGCTTTTGGGCAAAAGTCTTTCCTGCTTGACAGATCCTGGCTAAATGACCCTTCCTTTGGCATTTTAGACAAATGGCATTCCTGAACTTGCAGGATGCCCTGAGGTGGTTTCCCCCACAGCTTAGACAAATGGGCTGATGCTGTAGAGGTAGATTGGGGCTGTTGGCCTGTTTTCCCCTTGACTGGTTTTTTGATGCCTGAGGCGATTTACATCATTAACCGCTTCATAGCCTTCTTCTGAGGAGGCTTCATCGTAATGGATGGCTGAGCTGCCCTGGCTAATTGGATTTCCCTGAATTTCTGCTGCTGAAAGTGCTGATAGTTCAGCAGCTTGAGACTCTTCAATTGCTAATTTAAGGGTTAGATCCCTTTTAGCCAATAGACGCCTTTGTAGCCTTAAATCCCTGACTCCACAAACTAGTTGGTCTAATAACACGTCTTCCAGATAGTCTCTAAACCCACAATGCAAGGCAGCTGTTCGTAGGGCAGCCATGTACCTACTAATAGTCCCTCCCTCAGCCTGAATCCATCTCCTAAAAGCATGACGCCTGGCAATTTGGGATAGCTTAGGGGAATAGTGGTTGGAAAGAATTTCCTGCACTTCTTCCCATGGAACAATCTTAATTGAATGTGGAGCCAAACAATTCCTTAGCAGTGTCAAACACCGTGGCTCTGCAAAAACTTAAAAAGTAGGACTTTTTCCTATGGTCAGAAATGTCAGCAAGGTCTATGGCATCTAGGAAACAGTCAAATCGGTTTCTGTAGGACTCTCATGTTTCCGCTGTCGGTCTGAAAGGTGGGAATGCAGGGTTCGAAGTCATCTCGACTCAGCGGTGCCGGATCTTTCAAGGAAAGTTAAAATTCGCGCTCACAAATAATGACAGTAACTCTTAAAGTGACATTCAGCTCGGTAGTGACTTCGGCTCTTTTTGTAGTGACTTCGCTCAGCGATTCTTTGCCCAGTTGCCTCTTATAGGAATCCCACCCTCGTCGCCAGTGTTGTAGGGCGGTGGAATAACCTGAGGCAAACATGGAGCAAACTTCAGCTTTTACTTTATTGTAACAATAAAGAGTTGCCACGGCTGCCGCGCTAACAAGACAGCCAGCTGGCAGAAAACAGCTGATCCTGTTTGACAGCTCCCTTTTATAGCTGGCTGTCAAACGGCATCAGCCAATAGGAACGGTTCGTGTTCCCACTGGAAACACGGACCGGAGTGAAGACTTCAGCTCAGTCTTTTCTGAACGCCACAGATATGGAAACAGCATCAGAGACAAAGGCAGAGCCAGGGCCTTCCATCCTCCCCCAGATGGAGGGTTAGCTGTCTTTGGGGCCTGAGCTGAGTGAGAGGGAGGAACAGATGGGGCTCATCCCAGATGTGCATATGCATAGAGAGGAGAGAAGAGCAAAGGAAAACAATAAGCTAGCTCTCAGGGAAAAGCAGTCATGAACATTAGCCAGCCCCTCCCTGATTGGGAAATAAATAGGAGGGTTTTGGGAGTGGCTGATTGTCACAGACAACCATTCATTTCTGGTATACAACAAGCAATTTGGATTTCTTGGATAAACCCAAGTTTGATTTTTTTTGTTTATCCCTATGAATAAAGGACTGTTACTACCTTGTTATAAAATGGGGTTGTTTTATTTGTGAGTAAACATCTTATAACTACTTGCAAAGGCTGGGTCAGAACAAGCTTCTAAAGAACTGGAAGCATTAGAAAGCATTAGAAACCAGATATTGTAGTACATGTCAGGTATCCATATAAAAACAATAAAATATAAAGCAGTGCAATAAAATAAAACTTTAGAAAATGATCAAGGAAAGGATAAAATAAATCTAGAATTCCCTGATATTCTCTATGCTATGTAATATTACTCCAAATCCATACAAAGTTAATTTGTGATCTTTGAAGCACCAGTAGTAGAGGCTGAAAATGGATATTTAAAAGGGACTTCTGTTATTTTACATCTTTAGGTATCATTTCTGTTATCCCAGGAATGATCTATCTTATTTTATTTTTATTCAATTGATATTGTTGCTCAACTTATCAGGGAGATTCTGGTCAGTAGAAAATACAAAACATGATTAACAAATGATTCCATTTCTATGATTATTTTTTTAGGGAAAAAGCAGCCCAAAAGATTTAAAGGTTAGAATAGGCTTGCAATATTTAGGAAATATTATTTGTACTCTTTTAAATAATAATTTAATAAAGCCTGTCCTCCCTCTAATAAGTGCCAGAATCTTCTGCTGAAGTGCTGAAATGAATGCATTAAGAGTTGTTAACCTAATTTTGCAAAGCTTCTTCTCTGGTAACAACTGCAAACCAGGGCAGTTGATCTTTGCCAGATCAATTCTCAGCTCATCTGCCTGGAATCCACACTGTATAACGGACATTAATACAATTGAACAGGTCCAGAAGTATTTCACGAGAAGAGTACTCCACTCCTCCACTAGCAATAGAATAGTTTATGCAGCCAGGCTTGAAAATTTGGACCTAGACAACTTAGAACTACGCCCCCTATGGACTAACCTAAGTTTAGTACACAAAATTGTCTGCTACAATGTCCTACCTGTCAAAGACTACTTCAGCCTCAACCACAATATCACACAGGCAAACAATAGGTACAAACTCAAAGCAAACTGCTCCAAACTCGATTGCAGAAAATATGACTTCAGCAACAGAATGGTCAATGCTGTTAGATCCGTGTATCTATCATTTCTTCAGTGGAAGAAGAAAAAAAAAAAAAGGGGGGGGGAGACTGATAAAGAAATTCTTTCTTGATGTAACCTGAATATATTTAATCTTATATCGAATTTGTATAACCCACACATGATATGATGGAGGGAGAAAAGCCAGATGGCCAGAACTATCACCTCTGAGAGGCACAACCAGGAGATGAGAAGGTCATAAAAATTCCACAGTGAGATTGTACTCTGGGAATCTCTTGAATAGTTTGTTCTAACAAGAGGGGTGGGGAGGAATTAACATACTGGCTTTTGTTTCACTAAATACACATCGAGATAAGGGGAGGGGTTCTAAATTCCCTTATGTATCCCTGTATGCCTGAGAGACTCAGACGCTGCTTTGAACTCCTACAGGAATTGTCTCAATAAAGGATTCCTTTGTTATCCTTTGTTATCGTTTGGATACATTTTCAGAAGTTCATTCTAGTTGAGTGAATGGGAAAAGTTCTGTAGCCTGACAAATGCCTGGAATAAACTGCCTGACTCTTTTGTTACATCCTCAAATCCACAAAACTTTAACCTTAAACTTTCTACCATGGATCTCACTCCATTCCTAAGAGGTCTGTAAGGTGGCGTGCATAATCACACCAGCGTGCCTACCATCCCTGTTCAACTGTTCCCATTTATTTGTACTCATTTATTATGTATATACTTATACCTGTTTATACTTATATGTTTATTTGTTATGTTCATACTTGCTTTCTCATACATGCTTGACAAACTAAACTAAATAATAAATAAATAAATAAGTCTCACTTAGCTCTTCCAAACATTTCAATAACTGTCATTTGATGTTTGTCTCTCTCAAAAAAAAAAAAAAACCTCACATCCTCTTAGGTCCATGCAACTTTGCTTGCCCCAGCTTAAAACTGACTATCATGGCTTCTTTACAAAAGTCCTGCCTCAGTATTGTGTTAAGGCAAGCCATGTTGCCAATTCTATTTAACTCACAGCATCCCAGTTTTTCATTAGCAGAAGCAGCCTAACATCTCATTGTCTTTTGAGATTTAATTGGCAGTCAATCATTTTTACCTCTGCTATTTGCAAGCTCAGAGGCAACAACTTTCCAAATACTAGAAGTAACAGTGATCTCCCACTCATGGATTTTATGTGGGTGTCTCAGCAAGTATTTCTCCCAGTTCTTGAATTCACTTTATCTCAATTCTATCCTATGTTCATTCTGTTGTAATGTCAGAAGGAGTGGTTTTGCATGAGAGAACATCAACATCTGTACGGATTAAGAGCAACGCTTTTCCACTCGGCTTTCTGTCATGAATATTTAAATTAATTAAACTTCAGCCTGGGCTTCAGTTCACTCTAATGACTTATCATAGTAACTTCTGCTCCTTTGAAATGAATGAAATGTTACAAATGCCTCTTGACCCTGGTAATTAAGTAGGATAGAAGGTGGTGAACTGCTCCCAGCCTCTTTATAACTTAAAGGTATCTATCAGTTCTTCATGCTGCCAAGGGTTGGGGGTGCTTCAGAAGCTTTTCCTTATTAAAAATCTTGACACTAAGTCTGGAAGTTATATTGCTGTTATTCCTCACCATACAGATGGAGAACTAAGAGTGAACAGACCGTCTATTGGATTCATAACCAAAACATGATCAATGCAAAGTCAGAGAGACTGCATATTTTTGTAGAAAGTGTTGTGTCTGCACAGATGCGGACACATAGCAGCACTCCGCAACCAGCATGGGAAGAATACTTTAAAGTCATTGGATAATGGAGTGGCAGGCAGCCACTATATAAAAGCTACCCACCAGCCATTATCATTGTTGGAGTTACTTTGTTACTGAACTTACCTTAATAAACAAGTGTTGCAAATCCTTGGCTCTGGGTGTTTATTCCGATATCGAATGTAACAGAAAGTCTTCTGTGAAGGATAGAACATCCCTACATATTAAATTAATGCAAGAGTGTCTCTTTTTACAATTTATTTATTCAAGCATATTTAAATATTTATTAGAACATTCCTTATTTTGTGAATAATGTATTTCTGATTTATCAGTATTGTGTTTTATTTATTACAGTTTGTTCTTTTGTTCTTCTAATGCCATAGTGGTTTTTGTTTGTTTTATTTTGTTGTGAACTGTCATGCATTGTTTAGAATTCCATGGCTTGTATGCTTGAAAAATAAATTAATTAAATAAGCAAATAATTCCACACTTAAGTTTTGAAATTCTTCTGTCTTTTGGAGAGAGAAAAAAAGGTAGAGCAGATTCTCTTCCATCAAACTGGATGAGATCTGAAATGCAAGGGTTCCCCACCCCTCCAGCATGATATTAAATACTTTTCTTCTAACTTTACATGCCATTTGTTGATATGTGTATGAAGATGAATTTGAGATTTAATTACGTATTTTATCAATAGTAAACCATAATACAATTTTATTACTCTGTAAAGTAATAAAAAGTAACAATGAAATTATGCCCAAGAAAACCATTGCACAGGCTTATCTTGTGCACAGTTGTGCTGTTTCTGGAACAGCCTCGGTCACCCTGTGCATGGGCTATTGCATTGAACAACACATAAGGCTGTCCTTGAAGAAAATTTGGAAGTGGTAACTGGTCCATAATGCTACTGTACCATATAATAACTCTGCTTCATTAGTTGCACTGGTTATTGGTTTGCTTGTGGATTGAATTAAGAAAGCTAGTTAAGATCTATAAACACCTTCATGGCATAGGCTCTGGTTTTCCAAGGTACCGTCTATCTCTTGTAACTTCTGCCCTTCCTCCATAATCATATACAGTTGGCATGCATTCAGTCTCGTTGGTCAAATAATGTCATTTGAAGGGGCTTAGAAGCAAGCTGCTGTTGTCATAGCACCTATGCCGTAGAACCTCCCTAGAGGTTTGTATGCTACTTCTTTTTTGTGCCCTCAAATCAGTATTTGACAAGATTTCAAAAGTGGTTTGCCATTGTGTCCTGGGATGAGGAAGAATGGCTGACCTAGCTGCTTCTTGCCTAGGGCAGGACAAGAACTCGCAGTTTCTCAGTTTCTAACCTAAACAAAACTGACTCATATGGGCATTATCCTGCCTTTTTAAAACATGGTTATTCTGTTTGGTTTCAAGTTAGGGTAGGTAACAAATATCTTATGAGAATATATAACTTAGGCGCTATGTTGTCTTTCTCTGTGCAGCATTGCTTTTCTTTATTATGATATTTTTATGCTGTTTTGCACTGCAGTTGTCCTACCACCTATGATAACAATAGCAATAGCACTTAGACTTATATACTGCTTCACAGTACTTTCACAGGCCTCTCTAAGCAGTTCACAGAGTCCGCCTATTGTCCCCAACAATCTGGGTCCTCATTTTACCAATCTTGGAAGATTGGAAGGCTGAGTCAACCTTGAGCCGGTTAGGATTGAATTGCCAAACTGCTGGCAGCTGGTGATCAGCATAAGTAGTGTACAGTACTACATTCTAACCACTGCACCACAGTGGCTCTTCAATCTGATGGATTGTGTCTGTGAAGAAGGAGGTAAAGTGACTGACTACAGTGAAATAGAAATTTCCCAAAAAGGAGGAGCAGATTTCAAAGAAGGGATGAGACAACAGACAACACAACACAGAGTTAGATTAGAGATGATAGAGATAGAGATAGAGAGAGGGGGGGTATAGGCTTAATCTGGCAAGATTCTGTCTATTGTGTATTAGCAAATAAAGAACTGAACTTTAGCTGGATTGTTCTATGTTGTTCTTGAGTTAGGCTTGGGTTACACCTTCCTTCCCAGAATCTTAAGCACATACATGCAGAGACAAAATCCCCTGCCTATTAGGATTTATTTATTATAATTATGGGCATATACTGTAGCTTGAGAAGCTCTTGCCATTTTAAGTAGATTTAAAACAGAGCCACACTGAGAGTTGACAAATTGAGCAACTAAATGTATTTAATAATGTCTAATTTCATAAGGGATTCTCAGTGTTTTTTTGGTTCACTATAGCACTCTCAGACTTTTTTACAAGTTTCAGTTTCCAAAGCAGGGGAACAGGGAAGATGTAATTTTGTATTAAACAGGTTGGTTTCCACTTAGTTTCTATCCAGCTAAAAATGTCAAATTGATATGGTTGTGAGTGACTCAAGAGGAATAATTTTCTTCTACAAGCATCTTGAGAACACTTTCCCATTTTCATTTAATTCCTGTGAGGCTTCCCCTAATGGATTAAGCCAGATGAATCAGAGATCAGTTTGTAGGTTGGCCGACAATGAAATAAGAAGGCTTTAGTTGTTTTATTTTATTTATTCCATTTCTGTAAACACTCATCTCAGCCAAATGACTCTATCTTTACTCACAGTTATGATATCAGAGATGACTTTTGAAATAGATAGAGGTTAAAAGAGTTCTCATTTAGTAGCTTCCTGGTTCAGGAAACAAACAAGCAAACAAAAAAAAGGAATAAACAAAGTACAGGTTTAATCCTTGTGGCAATAAAATATCTGTGACTACTGGAAAACAAAATTCTTGAATGCTCCTTGCATGATTCAGAAGAAGTGCTTCAGATCTTCTTTGAGTGTCAATATCACACATATCTGCTCTTCAGAAATGCAGTCCCACTTCTTTGGAGTGCTTTCACAACTCTTATGAGAATAAAAGAAAAGTTCAGGCCCTTTAGAAATCATATTAATTTAATTAATGAACTCCTGCAAACCATGGCATATTATTTTTAATGTTTTCCCAGAAGCCAGATTAAAGGCAAGTTGCTTTAATTCTGTTCATACTTGTATAAAAATCAACACGTTTCTTTCCAACAATTTCTAAGATCTATACAGTTCTAAAATTAACCATTTGAAACAGAGATGTACATCAAAGACACATAGAAAACTATTTTAATATATAATATTTTTTTCAATTTGTATAGTATTTTTTATATGAAAAACTCTGTTGCTCCTAAATATCTATGGAGATTCTCAATCATCCAGGTCATGGTTGTCCCAAAGGTGCTTTTTCAATAGGCAATTGGACTTTGTTTTCCTTGAACGTGTTTCACTTCCCATCCAAGAAGCTTCTTCAGTTCTGCAAAATGCCTTCAAGGGAAAACAAAGTCCAGTTGCCATTTGAAAAAGTACAAGCTAAAATCCTAAAAGCTCAAATTCCAGGTGACCACTAGATAGCAACAAAGAGATATAGAAAATTCTTTTTCAGTACAAGGTCATGCTTTTCCCTATTACATTCTACTCCCTATGTCTCCACCTCTTCCAAGGCTGCCATAATCCCATATCCAAAAGGAAAGGAAATGATTTGTTCCCTTTAACTGAAGCATCAAAATTTTGGAAGGTTGTAGATAAAGAAGTACACATTCCAATGAGTTGAATACTTCCAAGAGAATGCATACCCACACAACTATACATGCAGGAGAAAATCTCAGATCTGAGGCAAAAACAAAACATATCTTGGTTTTCCAACTAATGCTATGCCCCAGTGTCAAAATTAATTTTATCTGGACTTGAGAAATCTTCTACTACATAAAACAGAACATTTTGGGAAGAATAAGAGATTCAGTATGTTAACATCATGTTTTAAGTAAGTCATTGGTCACATTAGAAAAAAATATAATAATAACACAATAGTAGAGTTGGAAGGGACCTTGGAGGTCTTTTAGTCCTCAAGCAGAAGACCCTTTATTTATTTTACTTTGTCAAGCAATTATAAAATAACAGGTATAAGAATAAACATAGTTATAAATACATGAAATGGATACATACAAGAAAAAAAATTAAAAATAAACAATAGGACAGGGACGGTAGGCATGTTGGTGTGCTTATGCACGCCCCCTACAGACCTCTTAGGAAAGGGGTGAGGTCAATAGTAGAAAGTCTAAGGTTAAAGTTTTTGGGGTTTGGGGAAGAAACCACAGAGTCAGAGTATTCCAGACTCTATAACATTACCATACATTACATATATTATATACATTGTACCAAACCCTATACCATTTCAGAAAAGTGTAATAATGGAATGGAACGGAATAGAATAGAATAGAAAATAAGGAATGGAACAGAACAGAACATATGGAATGGAATGGAATGGAACAAAATAGAATAGAAAATATGGAGTGGAATGGAATAGAATAGAATAGAATAGAATAGAATAGAATAGAATGGAATGGAATGGAATGGAATGGAATGGAATAGAATAGAATAAAATCTGGAAGGGACCTTGGATAAGTATAATTATTAGGGCTCCTCCCTTTGCCAAAGAATTCTCATGGAAAAAACTGGGTACATTTATTCTTAATTTGGTCACTTTTCCTCCTCTTTCACATCTGTAGCTACAGAGTACCGAAGAGCTCCAATGAAAGATAGTAGTAATGGTACTTTTTGGCCTTATGCACAAGAAGAACTATGAGAACTTCACTCAAATTCTCTTCTCCTTTGATACAAAAAATAAAATAAAACAAAAACAGGTTTCTTTTTTTCCTACCCAATGAACTAAAAATGATAAAGAAAAGGCCAAGTAACTGTTCAATGTAGCAGTTGCTTACTATGTCACCCCCACCATTTGGAGAGATACAGACTGAAATTATAGTTGGGTCTTGGAGAAGAAATGTTAGTCTTTGTGGTGACAACAATATTGTCATTCATATTTATGGTCCTACCTTCAGTTTCCTTTGTTTTTTAGACTCACTTTAAATAAAGAAACTGTAGTTTTGATCACTGAATAGGTCTACATGATGTATTATGGTTTTGGAGTTGTAATATTTTATAGTTTTGTGTTAGTTATGCTAATTCTTAGTTTTTTTTCCTATATCTTATAGACTAGATTGTTTTGATTTACTGAGCAGCCCAAGCCATTTAGTGTTTTATTTTTACTTTTAGGAACTCTTATATCACACTGTTTATATGTTTATAAGTGTTCTGCTGTAGAATAGCTTTTATAGTTTTAGTATTAAGACTAATTACAATTCTTTTATATAGATTTTAATCTTACAATGCTTTATAGTTTTGTAGTAGGGATGCTAACTCAGGCTCATTCTTATGCTTTACAGCCTAGATTGTTATTGCTGGTATGGTTATAAGTTTTATCTTCTTATATCTTACACTTACATCTTTATGACTGAAATAAAAGTTTGACTTGATATAGTGGGAAGTAAACAGTTGTCTCTATATTGATGCATAAATTTTGATTAATTCCAAGTATGGATAAATGACAATACTATATGGACTCAACTTTTGTGGATCCTCTTCTATCTATCAATCAGAAAAATACTGAAATACCTATTTCCAAGAGATAATTGGACAAAATTGTATATATAGCTGATCTCAGTTAGAAACAAAGTCCTCAGAAGACCTCTTTTAACTACCTTACAGATAATTGGCACTTTCCTGTTAAGAGTGCAGATCTTGAAGCTATTCACTTTGTTAACTTCTCTCTCTTTAATGTGATAATATGTGCATTAGGGATGATGGTATCATATAGAAGGGCATTGTATGCAAGAGGCTAATGTACCATAAAGTGCCTATTACATTCTCTATGAGTAAAAAGTAGTTATATTCCTTAATGACATGAAGTTTAAAATTAAGCTTTCACTGGGGATTCATTCCACACTTGGAATATTAATACTTTGAAGAAAACCTTCATGCAGATAATTCCCATGAAGTCGAGTTCTTTGCTGTTCATTATAATAGATTATTCTCATTCCTTCAACAATGTGAAGTGATTATCAATACTTCAATAAAACTATCTGATTCAGATATTAGATGAAATTGCCTTGAATCAAATATTTGAATAGCGATAATTACAATATTTACAGCCAATGGTACTCAACCTTTTCTTCATGCAGGACCCCTTTTTAAATAGCTTTTGTGGCCACAGACTATAGCGGTGGACCCCGAAGACTTAATTTGAAATTTAAAGCATTACACTTAATGAATGAATTGCAGGAGCCCATTGACAATATTGGGGGTTCACAGGTTGAGAACCACTGCTGTAAGTGGTTTACAGAACCAGGATATTTTCTCCAACAATGTGGGGTCCTCATTTTATTGGCCATGGAAGGAAGGCTAAGTCAATCTTGAACCAATTGGGATCAAATTTTAAGCTGTAGCCTGCAATACTACATTCTAACCACTGCACCACCACAGCTCTTGAATCACATAGTTGCACAATAGCATATTGTGGAAGCTGCATTAACTATGTTTAGTCTTGACTGAATCCTTTTGATCATAAACTAATTTCCTGGGCAACATTTACAACTTAGCAAAGCATGCTAAGCCACAAAAATTGAACTATCCAAGATTAAAGCTAACCAGGTTTTTCATATTGTATAAATGAAGCCAATAGTCTTTAACTACTGTTTATGTATTTTGTGCAAAGATAAAAAGTGGATCTGATATCTTGGATAAATTGTGGTCCATTTGAGAGGAATAAATGGTACTATATGAACTCTGCTGCCTAAAGCTTCTTTCTGAATATGTCATGCAAACAAAGCCAATTTATGGTGCATTTTTATAAGAATGCCTATATAATTTAATGTCTTAGCAAACTACAGAGACATATTGCATCTGGCAAGGGAGGGCTGAAGGGAGAAAAAAAGAAACTGCACTGCAAATATTTGCTAATGTAGATAAATATGTTCAACAACAATATCCAAAGACCTGTTTCCAGTTTACTGAATGTTCTAAATTAGCTGGTAAATGATTAAACACGATGAAGTGCTGAAATCAAAGCTCTTGCATTTGCAAAATAGACTTTAATCATTTGTTTGGGTGAGAGTAGCTTTGCTGTCATAATTCATACTAAAATTTGGCATGCCGAAGGATGCATTTCAGCAGTCCTGTTGACTCTTTGATGGCTGAATGTTGTGAACATGCTTCAGCTGTTGGTTTTATAATTGCAGGAGCTTTAGAAGACTAAAAAGCTACTGATTTTCATTTAGGACACTTGTTTTAAAGGAGGCACCATTAGATTGGATTTGTACCTTGTGTTATGTCACAATTCACTTTGGATTCTACCAAACATATTAAGTCTTAGTGACAACCCAGGTTGCGTTTGCATGGCCACCTTGGTTGTGATGTGATTTCTTTCTATAAGCAAGTATTTTCGCTTCCATTTAGAATAGGGCTATAAAATTTGTGGCTTGTGCACCAAATGCGTCATGTGCTGGCCATGCCCAGGTCCAGTTTAGCAAAGGGGAGAGAAGTCACAATATTTCACATGATGTCACGTTTGACACCCCTGATTTAAAAATAGAAAATGAGAGTTTGTAGCTTATTCAGTCTGCTTCATTCTGCTGCCTCTTTAACTTTTAGGCCAAGGGTGTCAAACTCGATTTCATTGACAGCAGCATCAGGGTTGTGTTTGACCAGGGGGAGGACAGGGAGGGGCATGGCCAGGGTGGGAGTGGCCAGCTCAATGTCACTCATTGAGGCTCTATTTTCAGCCATGTCAGCCCTCCTGAGCTCTGCTTTCAGCAATGACATCCTCCTGCAGCCTTCTGCCAGTTATAACAGAGCTCAGGGAGGCCATGCGGCCTTGTCATGCCCCTATCGGAATCTGACTCAAAGGGGGAAGCCAAGCAACTGGCAGGGAGTGGGAGTGTGGCTCTGTTGGCTGTGGAAGAAACTGGGGAAGGGCAAAGTCCGGCTGGGCAGAGGTAGAGCAAGGGAGAGGGAATTCACAGGAAGACCTAGGCCCACTCCCTCTTCATCCTAGGGAATGCAGGGAAGAACAAAGAAGGGAGCAATGGGAGTTGCATGGCTTATGGGGAAGGAAAGGGCCCTGATTCCCTTCATTAGCTGCAGCTGGGAACACAATGTATAAAAAAGGAAGCTGCATGCAGCAAGCTGTTGGGAGCAAACGTGAATTTATCTTGTATCATTGTGGTTTATCTGTGTTCCTGGAATCTTCCCAACTGTGTGAGTTTTGCCATGCTTTCAATCTGAACTTTCTTCTCCTGTCCTGTTAAGCTAATTACTTCAGCTTGGTTTGTTTGGATTTTTAGCTACAGTTTATATGTACTTTGTTTTTGGACTGAATTTCCTCCACTTAAAGTCTGTTCTTGGGAGTTTTTCTCCAACTGAAGGTAACCTGGACATTGGGGGCAAAGTTGGGAATAATAAAGGGACTCTTCTTGCTTATATACCTTTGTGCCATGCCCTGGGTCATCACAGGCCCACTCAGGCTCCATGTTTGGCTGCCACGGCCTCTTGCATCCTTCTGTCAGCAAAAATTGAGTTCAGGGAAGCCACAGATGGCCTCCTTCTTTTTCACTGGCAGAGGCACCCCGGCTCGATCTTTTGCTGTTTCCAGGGTGAGCCCATGGGCCAGATCTAAGCATCCTGCTGTCGAGCCCAAAATTGACACATATCTTTTTGAATGGGTTTGGAAACCTGACACCTGCAAGCTGGATCCTATCCCCACACCTTGAGTTTGACACCCCTGTTTAGGCTCTTAGATTGCTTGGCTGATTCCCCATTGCCACAAACCAAAGAGATGAAAGAATTGTTTTCTCAATTTAGGAAGTAAGAATAACAAGTGTCCACTGGAACAGACCCTGCCCCTAGGAATCCACTGATGTCCCAACAGGTGGCCTTCAAGCAATGACATTGTTTTCAATACAGTGGGCATTGATGTCTGAGGGTTGGACTTCAAGTAGATAATGTACTGCAAATTGGGATGCAAATAACTACCAAAATAATGACAGGTCACAGAATTATAAAATCATAGAATCATGGGGCTGGAAGGGACTTTGGATGTCTTCTAGTCTTGGTTCCCTAATTAAATAAAAATCCAGGAATGAGGTACAATAAAATGAATATATTTAATAATTTGGAGATGAAAGGGTGGGGTTCTCATACTTTAGTTAAATCAAGTGAAATAGAAAGTGAATATTTCTGTTTAATTTAGGATGATAAAGTGGAGGAGAATTTTATGCATGCTTCTTCTAGCATTGGAGCATATGTGTCAGATGGTGATACAGTTTTGTTTTGTAACACCTCCAGCTCGCTTCCCATAACCATGTTCCCCCTCCTCCCCCCATTACTTATGACAGCCGAAAGATGCAAAGCAAAGCAAAGCAAAGGAAAAAAAATCTTGAAGGCTGACATTCAGCCCTCCTGCAAAAGAGGCATTAGTCCTATAAAAGATAAAAACAGAAGATAACAGAAAATATACATGTAACACCAAAATACTATATTTTAGCGTTTATCAAGATATTTAGTACGAAATGCCTTGATAAGCTTAGGAGATCTAACATCCTTCTCATTCACCCATTCATACTGGGAAGAAGGAAAATGTTTCCAAACAACCAAATATTGGAGTCGACCCCTTTGTTTTTGAGAAGCCAAAATTTCTTTAACTTTAAAATGTTCACCTTCAATTAGCAATGGCATGGGGGGATCAACCTGAGTAGGCCTCATGTCAGAGATATGTTCAGGTTTTAATAAACTAACATGGAAGTCAGGGTGGATCCATTGGAGGGTTTTAGGTAATTTCAGTTGGATTGCCATAGGGTTCGCAATTCGTTCAATTGGGAAAGGTCCAGCATACTTAGGTCCAAGCCTTTTTGACTTTTGTGTGGTCTGCAAATATCTGATGGATAAAAAGACCTTGTCACCAACTTGATAAGGTTTTTGTGGAGTTCTCTTTTTATCTGCAAATTTTTTATGGACTTGATGAGCATCATCTAATGCTTTACAGGTAACCGGCCAGGTAAGCTGGAGCTGTGTTATCCATTCATCTAATGACTGAATGTTAGGTTTCTCCTGTGGAAGCTTGGGTATCGGTACAAAGTCTTGTCCTGAAGCTACTTTTAAATGGAGTAAACCCAGTACTACTATGTACCAAACTGTTATATGCCACCTCAGCGAATGGCAATAGGTCAGCCCAATCATCTTGCTGATAATTTCTATAACATCTAAGATACTGTTCCAATACCAAATTAGTTCTCTTACAAGCCCCATTGGTTTGTGGGTGGTGGGCAGAGCTTAAACCCTGGGCAGAGCCCAATAACTTCAGGAATTCCTTCCAAAAATTTGAGGTATACTGGACACCCCTGTCTGAGATTAAGCGTTCAGGAATCCCATGTAACCTGTAGATATGTAAAATAAACAGTTTAGCCAATGTTTTCACAGATGGGATTTTCGCACAAGGTATGAAATGTACCTGTTTGGAAAACAAATCAGTTAATACCCAAATAACTATATTTTCCCCACTTTCAGGTAATTCCACTATAAAATCCATAGAGATTTCCTTCCATGGAGGTCTAGCCACATTTTGTAGTAAGTCTGCTGGTTTACCAGGAGGCTGTTTGGCTGAGTCACAGATAGGACAGCTAGCCACATAGGTCTCAATGTCCTTTTTCAAGGTAGGCCACCAAAATTGCCTTTTAACCAAAAGCAGCTTGGCACTCCATGGACCACTCCATTGGTTTACTAGGCTTTGGTTTCACCTCCCTTTGGTTTTTAGGAGATTTGTGATAGGCATTGCAATCTTCACAAAAGCAGGGATAAATTGACAGTAAAAATTAGCAAATCCCAAGAAAATTTGACGTTGTTTCCTGGTGCGGGGAGGGGCCCATTCCAAAATGGCATGAACTTTCCCCAGATCCATTTCTATGCTGTCATGCGATATGCGATAGCCTAAATAGTCATTTTTTCCCTGGTGGAATTCACACTTGGACAACTTTGCATACAGCTCAGCAGCTTGAAGTTTTTCAAGAACTGACCACACTAGTTTCACATGTTCATCACAAGTCTCCGTTTAGATAAGAATATCATCGAGATAAACCAACACCCCTTTGTATAAATGTTCATGCAACATCTGATTGATCATTTGCATGAATACTGCAGGGGACCCCTGTAGGCCAAATGGAAGAATGTTGAATTGGAAACAGCCCATTGGACAGTTGAAAGCAGTTTTCCATTCATCCCCTTCCTTAATTCGAACTCGGTAGTATTCTTCTCTCAGGTTGAGTTTTGTAAAAAATTTCCCAAGTGGGCCATTCATCAAGAGAAGGAGGTACACATTCTCCACTGAAATGGCATTGAGTTTTCTATAGTCAACACATAAGTGCAGAGAGCCATCTTTCTTCTCACAGAACAATACTGGGACTGCTACTTGGGGCCTAGCAGGTTGGATGAAACTATATTCCAATTTTTTATGAATAAATGACCACAGCTCTTCTAGCTCCCACGGTGTCATCGAGTACAGTTTCGGTTTTGGGTGTTTCACTCCTGACAAAATTTCAATACTGCAATCTGTTGAGAGATGCGGGGGGAGCTCGTCCAAGGTCTTTTCACTGAATACCTCCTTTAAGTCCCAATATTCCTCTGGAATTTTCTCCTCCCCCCTCAGACTCTCGGTGCCAGTGGAGGCCAGCTCAGTGGGATTCTTGAGTTTTGGTTGAGATTGCCCCTCCCTTTCTGGGCGTTGGTCAGTACGTATACGCAATGATCCCCTCCTCCAATCAACCTGGGGGTTCCATTTCCAGAGCCAAGGCAAACCCAGTATTAGGGGGTGCTCCATCCCAGGAGCCATGATAAAACACAAAGTCTCTCTATGCTTCCCCATTGTCATTTCTACTGGTTCCATTATGAAATGTGCAGGGCCACCCCCAGCTACTGATCCATCCAGTTGGAAAAATGCTATGGGTGTTTTTAAAGTCTTTAGCCTTAAGCCCATTTTCTCTACAACCTCTAAGCTGATTACACACCTTGTGCACCCAGAGTCTAACAAGGCCAGCATTTCCCCTTTGGCTCCCAATGTGGGTACCCTTAATCTCACTGGAATGGTCATAGGGCCCTTGTTTGGAGTTACCAGTGAGTTGTCTTCCAATTCAGATTCATTCTCTTCGGAAGAGGTTGGAGTTCCCAGCTCCTCTCCTTTCGGAGGTGCAATCTCTACAACCTCCTCCGCTTTAAGTGCCATTTTGCGAGGCTTTGCTAGGGTTTTTTCAGGTTTTCTTCCTCCTTCTGGCACCCCCTTTGGCTCTAGCTTGGCACGGCAGTCTGCAGCCCAGTGACCTTCCTTCCCACATCGGAAGCATGCAGTTGTCTTGGGTTTTGCCACCAGCCCTCCCTTTTGAGGTTTTAAGACTTCTTGAGGGCTGGTGGGGTAGGATTTGCTCCAACCAAGCCCCCCCCCCAGTATCTGTTTTGGGTCAGATCAATTTCCACCTCTGCTGCCAGCACGTACCACAGCTGCAGCTCACTGGGGTTTCTTCTGGCAATACAGCTTTGATAAACTCTTCATTAAACCCATGTTTAAAAGCTTCTATCAGGGCTCCCTGGGACCAGCCTCGAATATGACATGCCAGCTCTCTAAATTCCTGAGTGTAGTCAGCCACTGATCTCCGCCCCTGATTTATGGTCTTCATCCTAATTCTGGCCTTATGTTCAGCAAGTGGGTCTTCAAATCTGGCCTGCAGCACTGTCATGAACAGGTCATAATTCATCAGTTGGGGGGGGGGGGGCATTATCATTATGCAAAGTCACCATCCACTTTGCAGCTGTTCCAAACAGAGCCCTTGTAACACATCTCACTTTGGCTGCTTCTGAGGAAAAATTCTCTCCATATTCCTCCATATGGCTGCAGACTTGTGCCAGAAAGAATCCAAATTCCTTGGGATTCCCCACCCCCCTATTTTACTTCCAATGGAGGCACCTTTGGAGTTCTACACCTTCTGGCAATTTCTTCCTCCGCTGGGGGCCCCTGGGCTGCTGCTGTGTGTTGCGCCAGCCCAGGTTGATTTATGGGGGTAGCTGCTCTGATTCTTCTGGCTGGGGCTGCCTCCCCCTCTTCCTCCTCATACCTTTGATCAGCTGGAGGTTCTCCAACAGCTTCATTTAGAAGATGCAGGGCTTGAGTTGGTAAAAAATTATTTCTTTCCTTCTCTTGCCATGGCTCTTCCCTTCTACACCAATGTGTAGTGGTCACTCTTGGAGGAAGCTTTTCCTCGGGATCTTTCCAGCTGACTCCCAGAGACCATTTGGGTTTTGACAGCTGGTTTTTCAATAGACTTAATTCTGCTAACAAGTCAGCTTCCCCTGCCACCTCTAACAGCAAGGAATCTGGTCCTCTAGTCGCTCCCAGGTTTTCTTGGTCGCTGGCTGGATTAGACATTGTGTTCAGACCCCCTCGGAAGAAAATTTATTAATTCTCTGGGTGGCATGGTAAAGTCAAATTCAGAATAATGTCAGATGGTGCTCCATTCAAAATCCAAGAAAGAAATACTTAGACTCCATTAATTAGAGGAAAGATGTCTTTTAGTGGAAGTCAACTGGTAGCAACAAAAGAATTCTGAATCTGAGAAAATGAGTGTGTAAATCACATATACAAAGTGATGGCAACGTTCCCACTTCCCAATAGTTCAATTGGCTCATCCAATTAAAAGTTGTGTATAACATCATGTGCGCATCTCCAGGTGGTGATGAGGCCTCTGTCTGTTGACCTTGACATATTTGATAGAGTTGCAGCTGCACATAGCATAGGATAGAAGCCTAAGCAAGAACCTACCCCTCACAACTTATACAGTTTTGTTTTGTAAAACCTCCAGCTCACTTCCCATAGCTATGTCCCCACTCCTCTCCCTGTTACTTATGACAGCCAAAAGATGCAAAGCAAAGGAAGAAAATCTTGAAGGCTGACAATGTGTATGAAAAAATTTTTTTACAGCAATAATATGCATATATTTTCTTTCTGGAATTATAGGAAGTACTGTTGTGTTGGTGAATCAGCCTGTTTGCATGTTTTGGCTGCTTTTCATTTTGTTTATTTGTGTTCATTTATTTGCTGGTTTATATCCAGACGGTTCTCCAGAAGCTTAGAGTGGCTTACCTGACAATTTCTATTCATTTTAACCCCAAAACAACAAACCTGTGGGGAAAAACAAGTTGGACTGAGAAAGAATAACTGGCTGAAAACTCATCCAGTATGTGTTCAAATGTTCTTAGTCCCAGTTCAATATTATTTATTTATTTATTTATTTATTTTACTTATTTTGTCAAATGCTTACAATATAAGAGAAATAAGAATAAACATAAGTCTAAATACATGAAATAGGAACTGATAATTGGGGACAACAGGACAGGGACGGTAGGCACGATTGTACACTAATTTTAACCAGTTATTACACTGGTTCTCCTTCTTAATATAGCAGTAGAGAAGGGAAATTATTACACACACACACACACACACACATACACACACACACACACACACTACATGCATATATACATATGGTATATGTAACATTTGAGAATGTGGCATTGTTTTTCTACCAAAAATTGACATTTTGAACATTTTTTTTTTTTAAATGTCCAAATTTATGTAAGTCATTTGAAATCAAATATTCCTGGAATATGTCCTGCAGTCATGTGACCACAATTTAAAAAGTTTTTTGTTGTTGGAAAATAGCATTTAGTTCTGGTTTCCATTAAAAAAAAAATCTCCATTTTTGGACAATGGGTTTGCTTGACGATTGTTGCATTCATCTAACAACTATCAGATACAAGAAATCAGGGACCAAGGTTGTTCAAATTAGTACAAGTTTGTTCCATGCTAACTGACTACAAGAATTTGAACTACTAACAGCCATGACCATTTGGCAAAGGATAAGTCTCAATAGAATTCAGGGTGGGCTGGACATAGATCTCTTATGGGCATGAAAGGACTCGAGGCTGATGATGCACTTGACTCCTCCCTTGAGCTCAGCCTATTCTATTCACCACAAAGTCATCATAATCAATCAGGTTGTTCACTTGGGTGACTAAACTTACAGTCATCATGACACATATGCAAAAGAATTTCTCGGCTCTGTTATGGTCAAAAGTTGAGGACTATTTGTATTAATTTTGTATATTTTAATTCTTGCAAGAATATTATATGACTCTGTTAGTGTTTGGGGACAAACCCCCAAACAGAATGTGCAGCAGCAGTCAAGCCAGGCAGCCAAATGAGAGAGGAAGGGCCCTAGAGTTTACACACACTGATGACAAAAAACACTGTTTGTAGTTTAAATAGTTGTTTAATCCAATTAGAGTTTAAACATTGTCAATCAGTCCATATGTCATTCACAAATATATCCATTCAGTAACTTAGTCCATTTACAAGTCAGTTCTATATCCTTATCTTCTTGTAAAGATATCTTCTCCTCTGATACCTTTCCTTTTGAAGACAACGCTGAGTATTCACAGGATATCAGCACATCAATGAAATAGTCCTTTCGTTCAGGTATTCAAACAGTTGTAGCAAACAGTAGCAAACTAAACAGTAGCAAGCTGATAACAAGCAGAGATCAAGCAGAGAGATTACGTTTCTCTTACTGCCTTTTATTGCCATTTGTAACCGCACCCTTAATTAGTTAATTACAAGCAGTTTGGTGCTTAAAGCTACAAGTTACAAACACCCAAACCTTGGTTTATATATTTATTCACCCAAACTTAGTTGGTGTATCATTGTTATACCCAACATTCTCCCCTTTTGGGTGATATAAATATATAATACCCTTACAATCTAAAACCATACTTTACACAACTCTCTTGGTGCTTAATGGCACCTTGGGCTTTAGTAAAGTTATCAGCTATATTGTCCTCCGACATGCAGTACTCCAGCTGTATCATTTTACTCTTTACAGATTGTCTAACATTTAAATATCTTAAATCTGTATGCTTGCTCCTAGTTTTTACTGCAATATTTGTGGCCATTTGAATTGCTGCCTGATTATCTTCATGTACAATTATAGGATAATTTACAGTTAATCCCATGTCACTCATCATCTGCTTATACATGATTAATTCAGTACATAATAACGACAAACAGGAGAATTCTGCTTCCATAGTGGACAAACTTATATGCTGTTGTCTTATTGACTTCCAACCTATTAATGTTTTACCCAGCATTATGGCTGTTCCCGAAGTCGACTTTCTTGTGTCTCTTTCTGATGCAAAACTAGCATCTGCATAAGCACTCAGTATTAGATCACCTTTTGGTTCTAGATACAGTGCATGGTGTAATGTTCCTTTAAGATATCTCAAAATTCTCTTCAATGCTTTCCAATGACATTGAAGTGGATCATTATTATGTCGTGCCAGTTGATTAATACTATAAGCTATATCTGGCCTTGACCAATTGCTAATGTATGATAAGCTACCAATCAAAGATTGATATATTACTTTATCAAATTTTGGACTTTGAGCATCCATTTTGCAAATATCCTGACTCATTAGAGTCTTTGCAGTCTTACAAAGTTCCATCTTATAATCTATTAGCAATTTAGATATCTTATTCTCCTGAGATATCTTAAAACCTTTCTGTGTTTTCAGTATATTCAAACCTAGATATTTCTTTATCTCCCCTAATTGCTTGATTTTTATTTTCTTAGCTAATGATGCTATTATATTATTGGCTTCATCATTAGTTTCTGTAATCAAAGCAATATCATCTGTGAATAATAGTAATAATGATATTTTCCCATTTGTCTCCCTTTTAAATAGACATGGATCGGCTAAACCAGCTTTAAACCCTATATTGTTTAGTTCCTTTACAATATATTGGTTCCATTCATAGCCTGATTGTTTAAGACCATAGAGGCTCTTTTTTAACAACCAATAATCATTATTATTTTCACCTTTAAATCCAATAGGTTTTTTCATGTATACAGTATGTCTTAGTGGAGCGTGCAAGTAAGCAGTTTCTACATCTAGATGGTTGACTATATATTTCTTACTTGCTGCCCACACTAAAGCTGCCCTTAATGTTGCTGCTTTAAGGCTAGGTGCAAATACCTCGTCATAGTCATTGGCATTTTGTCTAAAACCTTGGGCTACTAATCGTGCCTTATAGATTATATTACCATCTTTTTCAGTTTTTATCTTAAAAATCCATTTGCAGCCAATGGGTTTTATATCAACAGGTAATCTCGCATTTTCATATACTTTCATATCCTTTAAGGATTTCAATTCCCTATTCATTGCTGCATACCAACTTTCCTTATATTTAGTAGGATACATTTTTATTTCATCTACAGTATATGGAACTTTATTAATCTGGCACACTGTGTTAGCCTGGTATCTATCAGGCGGTCTAGATATTCGTGTAGTTCTTCTGGGAATTACAGGGCTTGTATGAGGACTTTTTTGAATTACTACCTGTTCCTGTTCCTCAGCTTGCTCAGCTATTGGTACTATTTCTTCCTTTATGGGCTCTATCTCTGCCTGTATTTCTCTCTTTACTTTATTCTTAAAGTTACAGGGATAATTAATGGGATTTCTATAGGATTCAATAATTACTTCTTTATTGTTATCCTGTTCTAACTTATCCCATCCTACGTGCTCTAGAAATTGGGCATTGGCACTGCATAACACCTTAGATGTGCCTTTCTCCCAAAAACTATATGCCCTATGGTTTGCTTGGTAACCAACGAAGAATAATTGTTTAGCTCTGTGTTGCCCTTTATGCCTGAGTTGTGTAGGGATATGCACCCATGCTGGTGCACCAAATGTGTGCAGGTAACTCAGATCAGGCTTCCTGCCATGCCACATGGTGAATGGTATTTCACCAGTAGTTGTGTTAACAACGTTGTTCAATATGTTATTAGCACACATTGTGGCCTCCCCCCACAAAGAATCAGGTAATCCAGAATCAGTTAACATTGTTCTAACCATTGCCTGTAGTGTTTGGCCTCTTCTCTCAATAAATGCGTTGTGTTGTGGTCTGTATGGTGCATATTTCTTGTGCTCTATTCCAGCTACCTTTAATCTATTCTGGAATTTGCTGTTAACAAATTCCGTACCATTATCTGTCACTAGGGTTATCAATTGCCGTTTAGTCTTTCTTTCTGCAAATTTTAACCAGTTGAAGAAATGTTGATATGTTTCAGTTTTGCTTTTCATTAGGTAGCAAAACCCATATCTAGAATAATGGTCCATAATGCTCAGTATATATTGAGCACCCCCCATACTGGGTTTCTTTGGACCTATAATGTCTGCAAATACTACTTCTAAAGGTTCTTTAGTTTTGAAACCATTTAGCCTATTTGCAGGCAATATTTTACTCTTATCTTCACAGCAGACATTACAACGCAAATATTTATCACACGGTTTTAACCTTATTCCATCAGATAACTCTACTCTACGTTTTAGCATTTTAAAATTTACATGCCCCAAACACCTATGCAATAAATGGATACATTCATTATGAGGCTTTATATTGTTAAATACAGTCTGTGCCTCCCCTTTCTTACTATCATGTAATACATACAATGTTCCATTTAAAGCTGCAGTTACCTTTTTGTTATCTTTTTCAATTATGCAATTATTATCCTTAAATGTAATTACATAACCTAGTTTATCTAATACCCTTACAGAAAGCAAGTTCACCTTTAACTGTGGTACATACAACATTTTTATATCCTGGTTTAAGCATGGACAGTATGCAATACCTTCTCCCTTGGCCTTGAGGTTCCAACCATTAGCAAGTGATATATGTTGAGAGCTTGTAAACATTTTTATAAATTTTGTCTTATCTCTCGTGATGCAGTGGGATGCACCACTGTCCACCACCCATAAATCATTCTTCACATCACAGTTGCTAAACGTGGCTAGTTCAAAAAATTTCTTTGGCTTTTTTGCATTCTGGCTTTTTTCTTTTCTGCAGAATCTTGCCAAATGTCCTCTGCCTCCACAATTAAAACACTTTTTAATTGTGTATGCCGTCGAAGATAAATTCTCTTCTTCCGGGTGCTTTAATTTACTTAGTTGGTTTCTTTCAAGCTTTGAAGATAATTTCTCTTCTTTATTAGGTTTATCTTCTCTCAGCTGGTCACGTTCACACCTTCTTCTGGCTTCTTCTAATAGCCTGCCGGTAATCTCAGTTAATGATAAACTATCTTTTGGCAATACTTCTAAAGCGGTCACATAATCATCATAGCTTTGATCTAATGAAGACAGTATTATGTATACTTGTTGGAACTCATTAAATATAAGCTCTTTTTCTTGTAATTCCTGAAAAATGCTCTTCATACAATTTAAATGAGTTAACATGTCTCCATTCTTCTGAAGATGTGTTCGAAATAGTTTGCGTGTAAGATATATATGAGCTCCTACACTGTCCCGAACATATATCTTCCTGAGGTTCTCCCAGCAGTTTGCAGCATTTTCCTCTCCACGGATATGGATAAGTTGCTGGTCAGAGAGAGTCAGTCCTATGATGCATAAAGCCTGCTCATTCTTTCATTTATAGTCTTGTATCTTTTTGTCATCCTCTTCAACATTAGGATCTAAGTTAGTCACATCTGGTGGGTTTGTTATTATGTCCCACAAACCTTCTCTTCGTAGAAGTAAACTACATTTCATTGACCATGAAACATAGTTTGTTCCATCTAGTCTGGATATCATGGACAGATTAGGCAAATTTACTTGTGCCATTGCTCTAATGAAAAAAACAGTTTTGTTTTTACAGTAATGTGCAACTCACACCAACTCTCACTGCTATATCATGGTTAGTTAGACTGTGCTCACTGGGCCCATAACCAATGTTAGTGTTTGGGGACAAACCCCCAAACAGAATGTGCAGCAGCAGTCAAGCCAGGCAGCCAAATGAGAGAGGAAGGGCCCTAGAGTTTACACACACTGATGACAAACACTGTTTTTGTAGTTTAAATAGTTGTTTAATCCAATTAGAGTTTAAACATTGTCAATCAGTCCATATGTCATTCACAAACTTAGTCCATTCACTAGTCAGTTCTATATCCTTATCTGCTTGTAAAGATATCTTCTCCTCTGATACCTTTCCTTTTGAAGACAACGCTGAGTATTCACAGGATATCAGCACATCAATGAAATAGTCCTTTCGTTCAGGTATTCAAACAGTTGTAGCAAACAGTAGCAAACTAAACAGTAGCAAGCTGATAACAAGCAGAGATCAAGCAGAGAGATTACGTTTCTCTTACTGCCTTTTATTGCCATTTGTAACCACACCCTTAATTAGTTAATTACAAGCAGTTTGGTGCTTAAAGCTACAAGTTACAAACACCCAAACCTTGGTTTATATATTTATTCACCCAAACTTAGTTGGTTTATCATTGTTATACCCAACAGACTCTTACTGGAAAGTCACTCTTATTCCTTCTTAGAAGTATAATTGACTAAGGCATATAATTCAAAGTTCAATAATGTCATACCTTTAAGGACAATCTGTCACATAATTTAATTTAAAATGGAAACCAATCCTGGACTATAAGTTACTTGGTTGAGTTGGGTGGCTATAGAAATTGAATGAATGAATGAATGAATGAATGAATGAATGAATGAATGAATGAATGAATAAATAAATAAATACATGGCTTTGTACTAAATTCAAAAGTTGAGTAATTTTATGTACAGAGTTCATATTTCAATTTCACAGGATATTGAAAGCAGGAGATTTGATTTGAGGTATTGTATCTGATAATTAACATGGTGATTTGTAGCATTGCTCATGTACTGAAATGGGAAAAAGAATTGAAAGCATGAATGAAAGTGTTAACATGGCTTATTTGTCTTTTCCCCTCTCCCCTTTAGAGGGATGATATTCAAGTATGAATCCTTCTAATTCCCCCTTACTTTGGAAGAATCTTCCTATAAAGGAAAATACCCTGAGGCTCTTCCAAACTCTTGGGACTGGGTTTCAGTGGACATATCTGCTTCTCACAAAAATAACACACAGTACTACTAAGTCTAGATAAAAGGACAAAGCTAAAACGTAGGTATATAAAAAAGTAAAACTTGAAGATGACACACAACAGAAGTCTTGGCTGTTTTTCTTCTCCATATGCCATTCTAAGAGCAACCTACTTTTGCTCAGAATGTAGGTGGTGTTTTGTGTGAAATGAGGGAGGATTATGTCACACATGTGGGCAAAGTCATAAAGCGATGACCCTTCTTTGGGATATATATATATATATGTGTGTGTGTGTGTGTGTGTGTGTTATTCAGCTTTGTTCGGGTATTTTCCTACGTCATTATATTTGTGCTTTTAAAGTTGTAGCAACGTTTCGACAGAATCTCATCTGCCATCATCAGGCTTCTGTATTGTGTTCATCTGTGAGACAGACTTTCACAGCCGTTTCAGTTTTAAATTTGGGGCTAGCCTACTGCTGTGCCAGAATGGTTTTTTTCTTCATCCTGAGTGGTTGGGAGTCTTGGTCTGTGTTTATTGGTCTTGGAGTTTGCTGTGTTCTGATTGATTGGTGTTTCTAATATCTTCTGTCTGTTTTGTGGCTTTTTTTGTATCTTGATTGGCTGGCAACATTGTGTTCCTATATTGGAGACTTTTAGTGCAGCTTTTCTTCAAGTAAATGGATGACTATCATTTGTTAGGAAGCTAGGTTTCATCTGGGTGCCTGGTTGGGGTGTGTTTGAGCTGGAGGTACCGGGGGGGATCTGTTTGTGCTCAGGTGTTTGCCTGGCTTGTGGTGTGGAGATTTTTTTGTTTGTGAGTGCAGGCTTACAAATAATTGACACTCTGGTGGAATCATCTCTTCTATTCATGCTTTCAGGTCTTTTTTCAATCTCTATGGCTTCTCTGATAATTCACACCCTAACCAGCCACCCAGATGAAACCTAGCTTCCTAAGAAATGATAGCCATCCATTTACTTGGAGCCAAGCTGCACTAAAAGCCTCCAATACAGGAACACAATATTGCCAGCCAATCAAAACAAAAAAAGCCACAAAACAGACAGAAGATATTAGAAATACCAATCAAGCAGAGGAGCACCACTACAAAACCTAGCAAACTCCAAGACCAATAAATACAGACCAAGACTCCCAACCGATCAGGATGAAGAAAAAACCATTCTGGCACAGCAGTAGGCTAGCCCCAAATTTAAAACTGAAACGGCTGTGAAAGTCTGACTCACAAACACAGTACAGAAGCCTGATGATGGCAGATGAGATTCTGCCTAAACATTGCTACAACTTTAAAAGCACAATTCTAATGACATGGGAAATACCCGAACAAAGCTGAATACCATATATGTAAGTACCCGTGAAAACTTAAGAAAACAAATATCTGACCTCTACAGGGAGGAAATAAACAGCCAGACCAAAACCTATGAGAAGCTGGAAGTTAAAAGAGCAGGAATACTATGTGACCTCAAATTCCTACACAGCTGCAGAGACAACAATGAACACCAACCTGCTTCAAATTAACATTTCATCACAGCACAGCAGCTACTAAACGTATCCTGAAAAGAACTGAAATGGCTCTACTCAGGAACGAGCTCCACAGAAAGAGATTCCAATTGGATCAGTTGATTTGCTAACACTGGAATTGAGCAGCAAAATCCACCCTCTACTTTGGGACAAGATAAAACAACTTACAACTTGGAGAGCTGAAACTGAAACCACTTACAAAAATGACAAACTCTTGAAAAAACTGAAGAAATTAGAACATGACAAGAAAGCTCCCAACAACTCCCAACAACACCTGAAACAATTAGTATATAACATTTCCAACAGAGAACTCACCAAAACAGAAACAGATGTCCTAACCAAAGGATTCAATTATGCTATAGCACCCCAAAAATCCCCACAGAATCCATCATATGTGCAGTAGAATCCAGCCTAACTAAATTAAATACAGATAAAGCTGATAGAATAAGACACCAAGTTACTAACATCTATGCACAAGCAAACCACCCAAAAGCAACTTGCACAAAGAGGAACTAAAAGCCCTGCAAGCCCTAAAAAATGACAGCAGCATAATCATACTTCCAGCAGATAAAAGTAATGCCACAGTAGTAATGGATAGAAAAGACTACAAAACAAAATTGACAGACCTACTCCAAGACTCCACATACAAACCCATAAACACGGACCCAACCACATATCTGGAAAAAATAACCAAGAAGAAAATTATAACTAGCCACATGAGCAAAGAGATCCAACAGACGATCATCCCAAGAGAAAAATCTTCCAGAAGCCCCAAACTATACGGCCTCCCAAAAATACATAAAGAAGGCATACCTCTCAGACCCATAGTCAGCTCCAGAGGAGCACTACTACAAAACCTAGAAAAACACTTAGCAAAACAGTTACAGCCCCATACTGAAGCAGCAGCTTCACATGTACAAAACTCATACCACTTCTTGGAAATGATCAAAGATTTACACATGGAACAAGAAGATCTGCTTGTAAGTTTCGACATGGTTTCACTATTCACTCAAGTCCTGATAAAAGAAACACTTGAAATCATCAAAAATAAATACCAACCAGCTAAACACCTCATGGAACTAGTAGAACACTGCTTAACCAACACATATTTCATATACAAAGGACAAAGATACAAGCAAATTGAAGGAGCCCTTATGGGATCACCACTGTTACCCGTCATTGCAAACCTGTTCATGGAAGAATTCGAATCCAGAGCCCTGGCTAATGCCACACACAAACCCAAACTATGGTTAAGATATATGGATGAAACATTTGTGATTTGGCCTCATGGAAAAGAAAACCTAAACAATTTCCTAACACACCTAAATAGCACACACCCCAAAATCAAGTTCACCATGGAAACGGAAACAAACAAACTACCATTTCTAGATGTACTAATCTACAAAAAAAAAAAAAAAAAACAGATGGCACACTAGGACACACCATATACCAGAAGAAAACACACACTAACCGCTACCTCAACGCCCAATCCCAACACCACCCCGCACAGATAAACTCCGTGGCTAAAACACTAATTGTTAGAACCAAACGCCTGGCAGACAAGACACACATAAAGAATGAACTATGCACCCTGACTAAAGTACTGACAACCAATGGCTTCCACAAAAGCAAAATCACCGGCTTGATCCACAAAAACACACTGAGACATAATGGAGACCCAGAAGATGAACAGACCTATGGAACAGCTGTCCTGCCCTACATAAGAGGTACTACAGACAAAATCAGTAAGATACTACACAGACATCACATCAAGACTGCCTTCAAAACAGACAGAAAAATAGCAGCCATCCTTAGAAACCCCAAAGATAAAATTGACCTGGAAAACCAAGGCATCCTGCCCGGCCACATACATTGGACAGACCAATAGAAGAATAAGTACCCACTTGGATGAACACAAAAATGCAGTCAAAAAGCTGGAACACACTTCCTCACTAGTCCAACACATGGAAGCCACAGGTCATAGCATCAACTTCAATGGCACCAAAACCCTAGCCACTATAGAAAACCCCAGCCACAGAATCATCAGAGAAGCCATAGAGATTGAAAAAAGACCAGAAAGCATGAATAGAAGAGATGACTCCAACAGACTGTCAATCATTTGGAAGCCTGCACTGACAAACAAAAAAATCTCCACACCACAAGCCAGGCAAACACCTGGGCACAGACAGATCCCCCCTGATACCTCCAGCTCAAACACACCCCAACCAGGCACCCAGATGAAACCTAACTTCCTAACTAATGATAGCCGTCCATTTACCCGGAGCCAAGCTGCACAAAAGGCCTCCAATAAAGGAACACAATGTTGCCAGCCAATCAAGATACAAAAAGAGCCACAAAACAGACAGAAGATATTAGAAACACCAATCAAGCAGAACACAGCAAACTCCAAGACCAATAAACACAGACCAAGATTCCCAACCAATCAGGATGAAGAAAAAACCATTCTGGCACAGCAGTAGGCTAGCCCCAAACTTAAAACTGAAACAACTGTGGGGGCCTGACTCACAGACGGACACAATACAGAAGCCTGATGATGGCAGATGAGATTCTGCCTAAACGTTGCTACAACTTTAAAAGCTTTAACTTTAAAATAATATATATATAATTTGAAACTATATTAAACTTGATAAGATATTTTAAAAGTTGTTTATCGCTAGATTTCAGCAATTATGGTTAGAAAAGATTCAGCATGTTGAGAGACCAGTTGTCTTAGCATGTGGCCATCATGATTGATGTGTTTCCACCTAATGTGTTACCTGAAACTGTCAATACAAGTTTGAGGTTTAGAGTATTATGTGAACCTAGGCTATAAACTGCAAAAAGTAGAGTTAACTGAAAGGTTGAATTATCTCCTGTGCAGGAATAATATTTTTCAGAGCTCTAGTTAAGGGTAGGTATTGAAATTGTCTGTTTACTCAGTCAATTTCATCTTTTGCATCAAAAGAAGTAGAGTTGATGGTACGTGTGTGTGTGTGTGTGTGTGTGTGTGTGTGTGTGTGAGAGAGAGAGAGAGAGAGAGAGAGAGAGAGAACAGTTATTCTAAAGAAGTATTTGTTGTATTCCATTTACTCCCCTTCTGATGACTATGCCAGAAAGATCTGATGAGTTTTATGAATCTTTTCTTCTGTTGGAACAGATTTTTTTTTAAAGTGAGCAGGTTCTGAAACATCACTTTCATGACTTGCCAATAAGCAATCAATACAGTCCAATCACCTTGATAGTTACTTTGATACATGTTACAATGTCAATATGTAGTAGTTCCATCTATACAATAGATGGCCATTATTATGTTGGTCACATAGTCAGCCAGACGTTCAGACTGGATTTGGCATTTTTATCCACTTATTGAATCCTTCCCAAGGGCCCGGGGTAGGCAGATGTGGATGTTTGATGGTATTAGAGGCATCATTGTAAGCTGTTCCAAGTAAAGCTGCCCTTTGCAATTGACTGATAATGAATTTGTCAATGCCTATGGTGTTCAAGTGGTGATCCAGTTGTTTTGGGATTACACCCAAGAGACTTATTACTATTGGTATTACTTTTTTATTTTATTTATTTTTATTGTTACTGTTACTTATACCAGTACTGTTGTGCTGGTATAAATGACAAATTTTAGTACATCTTTGGGACATAACACTAAGGAATTGTCACATTTTCAGCCATGTGACACTACATATTCTACTGATAGCTTAGTGAAGGGATAAAAAATGTGAGGCAACCTTTTTCTTGCTCAAATTCTAATGTGTGTTCCATTTTGCTAATGTTTTAGGGATTTCATGATTATGAAATTATGAATGATTAATTATTCATTGCTTATGTTTCATTTGTTTTGATCCTTTGATCCTTTTGGATTTATATATTTACAGATCTAATTTATGTTCCTTATACTGCAATATAAGTTATTTCTGATAAATCCACTTTGAACTATGCACTAGGAGCAGACAAATTCACTTTCCCAAATTACACTAAATTACAGGGGTACTATTATATCAGGTTATTAACACTAGTGGATTTTTCCGAATGTTATGTAGGGGGAAATATTTGAAGTATTTCCAAATATCTGGAGATGAAGTCTCTTGTGATTCTGTATTAGTGTTGTCCATAGCAAAGGGGAAGTGCATTTAAAACACTTTTTAGGAGTTGATTCAGGTAGCACCTTAGGGTAGGAACAGCTCAGACAGATTTTGGTTTATTGAATATGTCACTTCATACCTTAGAGCAAAGTTGAAACAATAGTAAGCTTCTTGGACCTTAATTTGGTTTGTCAGTGTCAACTGATGCACTGCAACTGCTTGTCTGAATTTACTCAGTTACTCAAGCTTGTGGAAAATGAAGACCGGATTAAAAATGAATAATGGTGGAATGTCAAGCTATAACTTTGATGTCTTATCACATCAGCATGAAATGAACTGTAATTCAAGGTGACACAATAGCAAGTATTTGATGCTGTGTTGTACATTGCATGGAAGAAGGTGTTTTTCTTCCAGTAAGTCAGTCATGGGCATTTGCTTTTATTGACATAACAAACTCAATATAACAATACAGTAGGAGGTGATATAGGAAGTAATATAGGCTGTGGTACAGCCGAGTCAAAAATGAACCACAATGACTTTTTGAGCAAACTCTGCAGGATAAGAGAGACATGAAATGTCAAATCATGCCCCAACTTTTGTTCTGTTTGCAAGCATGCTTCATTTTGTGATGGTGGAGTTCAAAATAGCCTTAGAGATACTAAGACACCCCTTGTCTTACAATACAGGAATCCTTTCACTAATGTTTATCATTAATAAGATGACTATGTAACATGACATTCCCAAGAAAACGAACCCTGACTATCAATGGGATAACAGAGGTTACAACCAGATCACCCTTATATCCTAGCATGTGGTATGTAATTTGTGGCACTCCAGATATTGTTGAAATAGAACTCCCAGCATCTTTGTCAAGCTAAGAAGAGAGTTGCTGGGGATTCAATCACATGTGAAGAAGCATATACAGGTGAAACTCAAAAAACTAGAATATTATGCAAAAGTTCATTTATATCAGTAATGCAACTTAAAAGGTGAAACTAACATATGAGATAGACTCATTAATGCAAAGCAAGATAGTTCAAGCTGTGATTTATCATAATTGAGATGATTATGGCTTACAGCTCATGAAAATCCCAAATCCACAATCTCAGAAAATTAGAATATTACATGCAATCAGTAAAACAAGTGTTAGGGATATACCCTTAGCAAGATCTGCAGGGCAGTCAGGCAGGCAGGCAAAATATGTGTGAGATAAACGTTGTGTAGCTTACACTCAGTAAACCAGATACACAGTGCCTATTAAATAGTTTTATTCCAGCAAGAGTTAAAGCATAGTCAAAACAGTCCATATATCATTCACTTAGTTCAGTCCGTCCAGGGATTATTCAGTTGCAAATTCCAGTGTCGAAAAAGAGAGGTCAGTACACTTACAAATATCAGTCCGGTGATATATCTCCTCGCAGTAGAGAGATATGCAAAACTCAGAAACTCCTCTCTTCCTTGAGCTTTTCTTCAGTAGGGAAATACGCAGCTAACAAACCATCAATGTATCCAGTCAAGTAATTGCCAGCAATCAATCAGGGAATCGTCAGCAATCAATCAGGTTGTCTTGCTCCCTCTTATGGTGGTTTCACACCACACCCAAAATTACATGCTTTGCAGTTAAAGTGACACACACTTAAACTAACAATCATAGCTTATATATATTATTTTACCCAAACTACATTAGGTGACCTATGTTATACCTAACAACAAGGATTGTACATAGAACAATATTGGACCTCTGAAAAGTATAAGCATGCATATGAACGGAGTACTTGGTTTGGTCCCCTTTTGCAGCAATTACTGCCTCAATGTGGCATGGCATGGAAGCTATCAGCCTGTGGCACTGCTGATGTTTTATGAAAGACCAGGATGCTTCAATAGCGGCTTTCAGCTCTTCTGCATTGTTCAGTGTCATGTCTCTCATCTTTCTCTTCGCAATGCCCCATAGATTCTCTATGGGGTTCAGGTCAGGCGAGTTTGCTGGCCAATCAAGCACAGTAATCCCATGGTCATTGAAGCAGGTTTTGGTGCTTTTGGCAGTGTGGGTAGGTGCCAAGTCCTGCTGGAGAATGAAGTTAGCATCCCCATAAAGCTCATCTGCGGAAGGAAGCATGAAGTTCTCCAACATCTCCTGGTAGACAGCTGCGTTGATCCTGGACTTAATGAAGCACAGTGGACCAACACTAGCAGATGACATGGCTCCCCAAATCAACACAGACTGGAAACTTCATACTGGACTTCAAGCCTCTTGCAGTGTATGCCTCTCCATTTTTCCTTCAGACTCTGGGTCCTTGGATTCCAAATGAGATGCAAGAGTTGCTCTCATCAGAAAAGAGGACTTTGGACCACTGAACAACAGACCAGTTTTGTTTTTCTTTAGCCCAGGTAAGATGCTTCTGAAGTTGTTTATTGTTCAGGAGCAGCTTGACAAAAGGAATACGACATTTGAAGCCCATGTCCAGGATCCGTCTGTGTATGGTGGCTCTTGATGCACTGACTCCAGCATCAGTCCACTCCTTGTGAAAGTCCTCAACACTTTTGAATGGCCTTTTCCTGACAATCCTCTCCAGGCTGTGGTCATCCCTGCTGCTTGTGCACCTTTTTCTTCCACACTTTTCTCTTCCACATAACTTTTTATTAATGTGCTTTGATACAGCACTTTGGGAACATCCAATTACCTTTTGAGGCTTTCCCTCCTTGTGGAGGGTGTCAGTGATGTTTTTCTGCACAACTGTCAGGTCAACAGTCTTTTTCCATGATTGTGATTCCTACTGAACCAGACTGAGAGACCATTTAAAGGCTCAGAAACTCCTTGCAGGTGTTATCGCTTAATTAGCTGATTAGAGTGGGGCACTTTGAGCCTAGAATATTGAACCTTTTCACAATATTCTAATTTTCTGAGATTGTGGATTTGGGGTTTCATGAGCTGTAATCCATAATCATCTCAATTATGACAAATCACGGCTTGAACTATCTTGCTTTACATGTAATGAGTCTATCTCATATATTAGGCTCACCTTTTAAGTCGCATTACTGAAATAAATGAACTTTTGCACGATATTCTAATTTTTCGAGTTTCACCTGTATGTCCCCAATGCTGTTGTAGATTTTGATTAGGAGAATAATTTCTATGCCAGTGTTTTTGAAATCTTGGCAACTTTAAGAGAGACCAACTATTTTAAAGTCAACTTCCAGAATTCCCTAGCAGGCATGCAGGTTGGGAAACAATGGTATTGACAATAAATTCTGACTATGTTGCATTTCTGGTTGTGCATTCAAAAAAACTGAAATATGAAACATCAGTGATAGCAAATAAAATTCTAGCCTTTATTGATAAATTGAAAACAAAATCATGAGATTTTACGAGAGTCTGTAAATAACATAAATATGAAACTGGGAAGATAAGGCTGAGATATGTTATCTCATCAGATTATACGGGTGGGGGAGAGGAAGGAAGGAAGGAAGGAAGGAAGGAAGGAAGGAAGGAAGGAAGGAAGGAAGGAAGGAAGGAAGGAAGGACACACTTGATCCCCAAAGGTTTATGAAGTAAACGTGTCCAAACCTGATGTGTAAAAAATGTTTTAGGGAGTCATAAAGATCTCTTTAATGTAAAAATTCCACCCTCTTAGTGGAATGCATAATAATTGCCATATTAGACATATTACCTTTCCTTCATAACCATTGTATTGCATTCAATCCTTGGCTGATCAAGAGATATGAGGCTATTGCTATGTATTAGAGCAGGGATGTCAAACTGGATTTTTTTGAGGACCAGATCAGCACTGTAGTTCTCCTCCATGGGCCGGTGGGGAGATGGGGTGGGTGACGGATGCCTTCTGCCAGCCAGAAATGGGTCGTGCCTGGTTTTGGGCCCATTTCCGGCTTGTTTACAGCCAGCAGAATACTATAGGAGCCATGGAGGGTGAAAACAAGATGCAGGGGGACACACATGGCCCATTTTAGCTACCAGAGGCACTGCAAGCTGGTCCTTTAATATTTCCAGTCTGGCCCCGTGGATTTTTAGCACCCCACAGACCTTGAGTTTGACATCCCTGTATGAGAGTCATGGCTCCTGTTGCCTTCCTTTAACCATCTCTACCAAAGATGCAACAATTGAACCAGAAGGGTGTAAATGGCTAATAGCTTGGCAATAAGTAGACTGAGAAGAAGATCATCAGTGCATGCCCTACAGTGGTGGGATTCAATTTTTTTTACTACTGGTTTTGTGGGCATGACTTGGTGGGTATGGCAGGGGAAGGTTACTATAAAATCCCCATTCCCTCCCCACCTCACTAACCTGTTTTCCAGCTCCATTCTCCTGTGCAGGGCAACAAAAAATGACCCAGCTGATCAGCTGGGACTTGGGAGGAGAGAATAGATGGGGGGTGGGATAGTCAGAGGTGATATTTGCCGGTTCTCCGAACTACTCAAAATTTCTACTACTGGTTCTCCAGAACCTGTCAGAACTGGCTGAATAGCACCTCTGATGCCCTAAAAAAATAATTGTCCAATGACAAGATAGAAAAGGAACAAAACTATATTTATAAGTTCCTCCTCTTAGAGGAGAATCATTATTTCTCTCCTTCTGTTGGGTCCATGTTCACTGAGGAAAGTCTTTATAAACATTTTTCTCACCTATGCTCTCACCAGATGTAACTGCACGAGATTGCACATAACTCTTAGCTATGAAGATGGAGAGTGCTTAATGTGTGCTCACATTACTGAATCAGATGAATTCTTTATTGTGGTCTTTAACTATTTTGAGAAAGTTTCAACAGAATAATACTAAATCTGAAAAGCTATGAGATTCAAATTAATTATAAGAATGTTGGGACCATAGATAGAATAATGTAGTATTCATGCACTTCTAAAGTAAGATTTCAGATAAAGTTTTACCTAACCTAATACACTAAAGGTATAAAAGATGTTAAAAAGTAATACAAATACATGGATATAGCCTTTTATCCAATATACTGAATAAAGTAAATCTTAAATTATTTAAAATAGTGTGAGAAAGGAAAAAGTAGAAGAGGAACTAAAAATAATGTAGTATTGCCTATCTCTTTGCAATTCATGTGTGTCTCACCTGAATGGAGTCATCTTTTAAATGCCAATAATGCATATTTAACAAATATATATGTTAATTTTTAATCTTTAGGAATCACCAATCATAGAATGTGTACTGCTCTGTTCCTCTCACAAGCACACTCACATACAGCAAGAATTCTACAAGCATTTAAACCCCCAAACAAGTCCTCAGAAAGCACCCCTGTTGTGCAGGTTCAGATTCTGAGCTCAGCTTGGTAAGAATCACTAGGTAACCAAGTCCAATGGGCACACACGAAGTCCAGGAAAACATCCCATGAGTTGAACAGGTCCAGATACACAGCATGAGCCCACAAGACATTGAACTTGGCACGTTACTCCAGCAACACTCAAGTCTTCAGGGTGGGATTAAGTAGGTGCAGACTTTCACAAGGGGCAAGGTTAGTTACTCATGAGTAGTCTAGCTAACCAGCATTGTGCCCTAAGTTTCCTTGAATCTGGAGGAGGTGTGGATTTCACCTATTTCTCTTCAGTAATGGGTGGTAACTGTTCCTGGTCCTCGCCTTGAGCCTCCTGGCCAACTTGCTGCAGCTGTGGTTTGTCTCACTCAGTCTCAGCCTGTCACTCATCTGATTGATCCATCTTGGGCTGCTCCATCAGTCTAGCACACTCCGAGTCCTGATCTGGGCCGTCAATCAGCCCAGTGTTTTCCTCTGCTGACTCAAACTCCTCCTCCTCCTCCTCCAAAGTCACATCTGGAGAGGGGGGGATTCAGAGGCAGATTTATGACAGAGTATATCTGAAGGTACAGGAAATAGTTTAAGAGCTGCTAATATCTAAGTCATAACAAGGTATGGGCCAAGATTCAGTGCTTCTAAGCTATGTAGACAATCTTTCTGCAGAGAAAAACTTTCCATATCTGTGCGGAATTTTCAAATTGGAGCAATAGAAAATCCCTTTGCTGTTTGGTAAGCTTTGTAGCTTATCTATATTTTGTTGGTTTGGAAGTGTGTGCCTTCAAGTCTATTCTTGACTCCTGTTGACTACCTGGACAAGTCCTTGCAGTTTTCTTGGTAAGATTTTTCAGAAGTGGTTTGCAAGGAATGGTTTGCTCTTTATTAGGGCTGAGAGGAAGTGGCCTTCAAAGCACATATCTTTGGACAGAATATTTCTGATGTTATTAGTTAAACATTTTTAATGATAGCTGATGGCATCTATAGAATCTAATCAACAAAAACAAAGGAAAATGAAGACACTATTAGTTCATGGTTAGGCTAACCTATATACTTATAGACATGGGCATTCTCCAGTTTGTTCCTAAATGCTATAACAGAATATCCATGGTGGCACAGTGGTTAGAATGCAGTATTACAGGGTCATTCTATCCACAGCCTGGAGTTCAATCCTGACCGGCTCAAGGTTGACTCAGCCTTTTATTCTTCCGAGGTCAGTAAAATGAGGACCCAGTCTTTACTTTTGTTCCCTCCACCACACTTCTTGGAGGTCAAATCCAAAACAGTCCTCATCTTCATCTATCTCAAGATTGAAGCATGTATGCTACCCTGTGTGCTCCTTGAAGGAAAGATAAGTTCTAAAAAAAATTTCATAAAAATAAATATATGAAACAAACCATATATAATTCTTTCTTGGGTTTCAGAGGAGCACCCATGTTGGGTTCAAGCCAACAAATCCATCTCCATTAGTAAGCTTTCCAATTTTAAATTGAGGATGCCTTTGGCTTCTGCGTCAGCTGTATTTTATCACTCCAAAGCACCAAGTCGGACTGCATCAATAAATTCTGTATTAGTGAAATGTGCAAAGAAGCAATAGCCTTATCTTAATTAAGCAAAATATATGATTCCTGCCAAAATGAAACCAAGAGCTAGTCAAGCCTGCAACAGACTAGTTTCCTTTGCTCGCTTTTGCTTCTGAGACTGAAAATCTGGAAAGCTTGTGAATGAGAGGGCAGTCACCAGAGGGTGCATGCAAAGTCATGCGATGAAGTGGAAAACAAGCCAAAGAGGTGGTTCACTAAGCCAATGGTGCTTAATTTTCAACTCCAGTTTTTCTTTTTCTTAAATCATGTATTCTTTCCCTTAAACCTACGGGGATTTTGAAAACCAATGGGCACTGATTCTTGAATGCTTAATGAACTAGGAAAATGGAACTCATCCAACATGATACTCTCAACTGCCTTTTTTGCTTTTAGAAGAAACTACCTAAATGGTTTGGATACTTTCAAGGTCAAATTGGCTTTCCAAATTAATTCTACCTGACTCGATTTGTGGCATCAAATAAAATTAACACATTTTCCAAATCGAGCTGATGGTTTAGCTGAAATTGCTTCCACTGTTTGAGTCATATTCCAAATGGGGCAACATATTGTGTGTCAAACCTCAAAAATGATTAACATATGCATTTTAAAAATAAAATAGTTATGTGTGGTTTAGATTAAAATACTTACAAAAATTAATTAACAATTAAATATATAAACAAAATAAGTTCTGTAATGCCCCTCACTGAAAAAGCATTATGAGATTTTTTTTTATCCCAAACACTCAGAATGTCAGGATTCATATTTTATGAGTTGACACAGAAAGCACAAGGTTAACAAATCCTACTTAAATTTATTAATCCAATACTATCCAAAGGTGCTTTTTCTCATCCAAGAAGCTTCTTCAGTTTTTCAGTAGAACAGCCTTGATCTGGATGACTGAGAATTTCCATAGACATTTAGTTCAGTACTATGATCCTGTGGAAGTTCTATGGAAACTCATTGACATAAGCAATTGCATTTGTTCTGGTCAAAATGAGGTGATTGTAGGTCAATATGTGTTTTCTGAAATAAAATTAGAGGTGTCTCAAGATGCCATATCTCTTTGTTGCTGGCTGAATAAATTCCGTCTCCAAGATGCACAGTTGATATTTTTGGATTTGTGCATTGCTTTTCCACATCCAATAGATTCATATTATTTTTCTCCTGCCTGTAAGTATTTGTTGTGAGGAGATTGCTTCATAAAATCTTTTCCCCCTCCCATACTCACCTCCTAATTTATTTAGCAATGCTGTATGGTTCCATTTTAAGCAGGTGGCTGCAGAAGCTCTTCAGTCATCCTTAGAACAGATGACAGATTTATTTCAGCGGCAGACAATCCAGCTAGTTCTGTATCCTCTCTTCCTTGACTTCAGAATTTGAGAATTGGCAACAGCTGGCAGCTCCCTTCAATGGATTAGTTCCAATGGATGCTTCTAACCTTTAGGTAAATGCAAGGTCTTAGTAATATGTCTATATTCTCTGCTTAAAGCACTCATCAGCTTTGTTGCTTCAGACTAAACACATTGCACAGTGTACAATAACATACAAATAAGAACACTTACTTTTAATGAAACAGTCACATAAATAGAAATTATCATCAAGGATTGTCCTTTATTCCAGGTTCTGCTGGCTTTTTTCAAATGGTCTCTAAGCCCAATGGAGTTGTAAAAATTGACTGCTGAGTAGTTCATTTATGCAAGCTACTTGTATCCTATGCTTCAGTATTGGTTTCCTTTTTTTTTTTTTTTTGGCCTACAATACTAGTGGAAATCCTCTTAGCATATTAATTAACTCGTTCTGATATGGTCAATGCTGAGACTTGAATTGTGGTTTTACTAGAGGGTTAGCAGTAAAAATTAAAGTCTCATCTGGCCTAGAAGCAATTTTCAAATGTATTTTATATCAGTGCAATTCAGCTTGATGTAAGCTTGGATTAAAGTTATATGTATGTGAATGTGCATGTAGGAAAACAGCTGAGAACTTAAGAAGCCTGCCAGTTATCCACTTAGTACACTGTACCGAGTCACAAAGTGGTCAATGAGATGCACTTTAGGAAGAAAAAAATAAAGCACTTGCCAGCTGGGTGATAAGCCCTCTTTGACTGTACTCCAATATAAAACAGAGTGGGGTTAAAAAAAGAAAGACAAAGTCAAGCCCAGTATAATGCTTTCTTGAACAATGTTCAGATATAATAATAGCACTTAGCACTTAGACTTATATACCGCTTCACAGTGCTTTACAGCCCTCTCTAAGCGGTGTACAGAGTCAGCTTATTGCCCGCAACAATCTAGGTCCTTATTTTACTCACCTCGGAAGGTTGGAAGGCTGAGTCAACCTTGAGCCTGATGAGCCTGGTAATAGTTGAATTTAGCTTTTAAGTGCTTGTGGAAGAAAAGGTTGGAGAGAAAAATAAGGTAACCAGTGAGATTTGAACTACCAAATTTCAGGCAGATGGCAGGCAGCAGAAGTAACCTACAGTACTGCACTCTAACCACTATGCCACCTCAACTCATAATTAAAAATACACAGCTGCAAATTTGTACTTTATTCGTGGGGGGGGGAGAGTTTCATGTGAAATTTGAGGTCACGTTTTGTTCACAGAAAGTTGTTAGCAGTCAAAGAACATTTCAGTGGGGGAAAAATAGAATTTTTATCAACAGAAAAAATAAGACATTCTGATTGATTTTGATTCAGCTTTCAGGTTCTACCATCAGGCCAAGTGAGGGGATTTCCTTAGCAGGTTACTCAGTGGCATCAATAGCACCTTTCCAGTTGATTCTCTACGAGCATTTCTTTCTATTAGAGATGGAACTGTATATTCTAAAAACTGATTCTTGACCATCACCATCACCCCAATTATCCAGTTGTTCCAGGTATGGTAAGAATATTTCTCCTTTAACAAGTTTAAAAGAAGATTCAAGTCCCTCCCAGTCATTTTCTTTACATGTAAAGCTGAAGAGGCACCATCTTTTTCTTTGTCCTAGACAGCAAAGTTGAGCTACCTTTACTTGTCCTGTCATTCAGGTAACACAATGTGCCACTCTTGAATTAATTCAGAATAGAACTGGAAGGCACCTTGGAGGTCTTCTAGTCCAGCCCCCTGCTGAAGCAGGAGAACCTATACCATTTCAGACAAGTGACTGTGCAGTCTCTTTTTAAAAACCTCCAGTGATGAAGCACCCACAACTTCTGAAGGTAAGCCCTTCCACTGGTTAATTGTTCTCACTGTTAGGAAGTTTCTCCTTAATTCCAGGTTGCTTATGTCCTTGATTAGTTTCCAGCCATTATTTCTTGTCCTACCCTCTGGTGCTTTGGAAAATAAATTGACCCCCTTTTCTTTGTGGCAGCCTCTCAAATACTGGAATACAGCTATCATTTTACCTCCAGTCCTTTTCTTTATATTAGCCAAAGTTCCAAATCCTGCAACTGTTCTTCATACCTTTTTGTCTCCAAGCCTTTAACCATCTTAGTTGCTCTTCTCTGATTTTTTCCAAAGCCTCAACTTTTTTTTTTTTTTTTTGCAATGTGATGCCCAAGATTGAATACAGTATTCCGGGTGTGGTCTTACTAAGGTTTTATAATCTCTAGTCAATGTCAGTCTGTGCTCCATTCAAAATCCAAGAAAGAAATACTTAGACTCCATAGATTAGAGGAAAGAAATCTTTTACTGAAATTTGAAGTGGTAGCTACAGGTAGGATTCTGAATCTAAGGAATTAGGCGCGCAGATCACATATACAAAGGGATGGAATTGTTCCCACCCCCCAAAGTTCAAAAGATTCTTCCAATTAAAAGTTCTGAATATGATCATGTGGGCATCTTCAGGTGGTGATGAGGCCTCTGTCCATTGACCTTGACATATTTTGATAAAGATTCGCAGCTGCGCAAAGGAAAGAAGGCTAAGCAAAAAATAGAAACTTAAGAGCAGGAATTTATACCCCGCCCCCACTCCTCATTTATACAATACAAGAATATAACACCTCCAGCTCTCTACTCAGACGCAACCCCTCCCCCCATTACTCATGGTAGCTGAAAGATGCAAAGCAGTAGAAAAGCAGAAAAGATCTTGAAGGCTGACATTCGGCCCTCCTAGAAAAAAGACGTTAGTCCTGTAAGAGAGAACAACATAAAAGCATTGATTAACAATCATATACATTTCTAGGGTTTATCAGGATACCTTGTGTGAAATGCGATACCCCAAATAGTCGATTTTCTCTTGATGGAATTCACATTTGGACAGTTTAGCATACAATTTAGCGGCTTGCAGTTTCTGTAGTACTGAACGTTCCAGTCTCACATGTACATCCCTAGTGTCTGTGTAAATAAGGATGTCATCAAGGTAAACCAAACCCCCCTTGTATAAATGTTCAGGTAGCACTTGATTGATCATTTGCATGAATACGGCTGGGGGCCCCTGTAGGCCAAAAGGAAGTACATTGAACTGGAAACAACCCATCGGGCAATTAAAAGCGGTCTTCCACTCATCCCCTTCTTTAATTCGGATTTGATAATATGCTTCTCTCAGGTCCAATTTCGTGAAAATTTTCCATTTAGCCAGGTGGGCTAACATGTCCTTCATCAGGGGGAGGGGGTACACATTTTCCATAGAAATTGCGTTCAGGTTTCTATAGTCCACCACCAAACACTTGGAGCCATCTTTCTTTTCACGGAACAACACTGGGGCTGCTACCCGAGGTCTAGCGGGTTGGATGAAACCACATTTCAAATTTTTATCAATAAACAATCTCAGCTCTTCCAATTCCTGTGGTGTCATCGAATATAGTTTCAGTTTCGGGAGTGTTACCCCTGGCAGAATTTCAATACTACAATCTGTTGACCGATGAGGGGGAAGCTCATCTGAAGCCTTTTTGCTGAACACTTCTTTTAAGTCCCAATATTCTTTTTTCCTCCCCCTCCAAGTCCTCAGTACCCGTGGAGGCTAGCTCAACCAGATTCTGAAGGCTCTGTTGGGATTGCCCCTCTCCTTCCAGTCGCTGATTGGTGTGTATGTGTAGTGACCCCTTTCTCCAGTTTACATGGGGATTCCATTTGCGGAGCCAGGGCAATCCTAGTATTAATAGTTGCTCCATCCCAGGGGCCAAAATAAAACGCAAAGTCTCTTTATGCTCCCCCATGGTCATCTCTAGGGGTTCCATTATGAAGCGTGCAGGGCAACCCCCTGCCACTGATCCATCCAATTGGCAAAAGGCTATGGGCGTTTCTAAAGTTCTCAGTCTGATGCCCATCTCCTCAACCACTTTCATGTTGATTACACATCTTGTGCACCAAGAGTCTAGCAAGGCTAACATCTCCCCTTCAGTCCCTGAAGTTGGTGCCCTTAATTTTACTGGAATGGTCATGGGGCCCTTGTTTGGACTTACCAGGAAGTCATCTTCCAAATCGGATTCACTCTCTTCAAAGAAAGTTGGAGGTCCCAGCTCCTTCCCTGCCAGAGGAGTGACCTCTACAACCTCCCCGTCTTTAGCGTGGTTTTGCGGGGCTTGGTTGGGGGGGTTTTCAGATTTCCTCCCTCCTCTCTGCACCCTGTTTGGATCCAGCTTGACCCTGCAGTCTGCAATCTGGTGGCCCTCCTTCCCACATTGAAAAGAGGCAGTGGATTTGGGTCTTGTTATCACCCCTCCCTTCGGAGGTTTGAGGGCCTCTTGGAAGCATGGAGGGGACAGCTTACTCCATCTAGAGCCCCCCCCTGCATCTGTTTTGGGTCAGATCTATCTCCACTTCCTCTGCCAGCAGGTACCACAGTTGCAAATCATTAGGATCCCTTCTGGAGATACACATCTGGTATGCATCTTCATTTAGACCATCTTTGTAGGCTTCTATCAGGGCTCCCTGGGACCAGCCTCAGATATGGTACGCCAGCTGTGTAAACTCTTGGGTGTAGTCAGCCACTGACCTTCTCCCCTGATTTATGGTTTTCATCCTGATCCTGGCCTTTCTCTCCACCAGTGGGTCCTCAAATCTTGCTCGCAACGCAGTCATGAATACGTTGTAATTCCGCAGTTGGAGGGAGTTATCATTATGCAAAGTCACCATCCATTCTGCCACTATTCCCTCCAGGGCCCTGGTGACACATCTCACTTTGGCTGCTTCAGAGGTGAACTCTCCCCCATATTCCTCCACATAGCTTCAAACTTGTGCTAGGAAGAAATCCAAGTCTGTGGGATTTCCTCCAAATTTCACCTCTAATGGAGGCAGCTTGGGAGCTATGCATCTTCTAGGGATCACACCTCCCGCTGGGGGCCCTGGGGCTGCAGCCGGTTGCTCCGCTGGTGCTGGCTGAGCTATGGGGGTGGGGGCAGCCTGGCTGTCTCTGGCTGAAGTTGCTCCCCATTCCCCCTCAAACCTTGGAGCGAGGTGAGGCTGACCAAAAGCTTCATTCAGGAGCTGCCTGGCTTGATCCAGCAAAACTTCTCTCCTTTCCTTCTCTTGCCATGGCTCGTCTCCCCCACTCCATTGGGTCGTGGTGATTCCAGGGTGGGAGGTTCTTCGGGATCCCTCCAGCCAACACCCAACAACCATCTGGGCCTCTCAGCTGGGACTTCCTCCAGAGTAAGGTCAGCTAGCAATTCGGCTGCTGGCACCTCCGGTATCAGCAACGATTGCCCCCCCCACAGCTCCCAGGTCATCCTCATCACTAGCTGGAGATGACATGATGTAAAGCCCCCTCGGAAGAAAACTGGATATTTTCTTCCCTGCCAGAGTGGGCTGGTGATGAGATTCAGGATAATGTCAGTCTGTGCTCCATTCAAAATCCAAGAAAGAAATACTTAGACTCCATAGATTAGAGGAAAGAAATCTTTTACTGAAATTTGAAGTGGTAGCTACAGGTAGGATTCTGAATCTAGGGAATTAGGCGCGCAGATCACATATACAAAGGGATGGAATTGTTCCCACCACCCAAAGTTCAAAAGATTCTTCCAATTAAAAGTTCTGAATATGATCATGTGGGCATCTTTGGGTGGTGATGAGGCCTCTGTCCATTGACCTTGACATATTTTGATAAAGATTCGCAGCTGCACAAAGGAAAGGAGGCTAAGCAAGGAAATAGAAACTTAAGAGCAGGAATTTATACTCCCCCCCCCACTCCTCATTTATACAACACAAGAATGTAACACCTCCAACTCTCTTCCCAGACGCAACCCCTCCTCCCCCCTGTTACTCATGGCAGCTGAAAGATGCAAAGCAGTAGAAAAGTAGAAAAGATCTTGAAGGCTGACAGTCAATATAATAAATATACAAATGAAACAGGTGAAAACCAGTTCAGATACACTATGAATTAGATCTCTGAATTTGGACTTCTGGGGTGGGATGTACATCTGTAGAAGGAGATTGGGTGGGTGAGGGAAAAATCTCAGGAACTGCACGATGGCTTCCCAGTGAGGTGGCAACACATTCTAGAAAGAGACCCAAAATAAGGGATCTAAACTTGATGGGGGAGGGAGGAAAAGATATAGAGTGCCCACACCTCAGAATCTTCCAGGGTTTATCTATTAGCTGATAAAGGAGGATATTTATAGCTCAGGGTTGAAAAGAGCGGTTCTTAGTGTTCTCTGAGCTTGGTTGTTTTGTTGTAGATGTTTCATTATCCAAACTAGGTAACATAATCAGCAATGAGAGATGTTTCCTAGTTTGGGTAATGAAATATCTGCAAGAAAACCACCAAGCTCAGACAACACCAAGGACCCTTTATATCTAATTGGTTAGATGGTTATAGGCAAGATTCTGCCTATTAAGTATAAGCAAATAAAGAACTGGACTTTATTTGGATGCCAGTGTGTCATCTTTGGGCTTAGGTCTGACATCTTCTGATTCAATAAATTGATGCAATATAATTGAAACATCTTCCAAAAGATGAATCAAATTAATTAAACATGGGCCTTTACCTCAATTATGATAAACTTACATGTACAAAAGTTGTTTGAGTGAACTGTACTGATTTGGAGGTATCCAATTTCATTCAATACTTTGACTCCACCTGCCAATTTGATTTGGAAAGTTAGTTCACCTTGGAGATGTAATAAAACAGTCTTTGAATCAAGTTTCCAGACTGGAGCTTTGTACAAGCCTACTAATGAAGAAATTTCACACAAGAGTATAATTTTCCTCATCTCCAAAGCTCCCCAATAGGACAGTGGTTATTTCCAAAATATTGCAGAACAAAAACAGGTAAACATTTTAGCACATCTCCTGCTTTCTCACTTGGAAAGAAAATAAAAAATGGATAGGGAGACCATGCGTACTCACTGATAAATGAGAGCAAACCAAATGTTCTTTGCAAATAGAGCTGCCTAACTGTGAATATATGAGATTTTTGTTTTCTTGATGATAGCCTCCCTCAAACCATCTGAAATATTTATTTATATTTTATATAATATAAATATTTATATATTTATATATTTAATATTTATATCAGGACAGAAATATTCCATCTTTCATTGTTAATGTCTTGGGGAAAATTGTATATAATTCTCTCCTCCAAATACTAGCCCTGATTGTGTAGAAACAAAAATACCGAGACACAACCTCAGTATTACATTAAGAAGTTGTTATGGAAGTGGTCTGTAAAAATTGCCTAATCTATATTGGGAACACTAATTGATATAAAAAATAAACTCAATTACTAGAGGGAGAGAATAATTTATCCAATGCTTAAACTCTTAGTGTACATATAAATGTCAAAGTGACAGGTCATATATGATAATACAATAAGATACAAACAATAAGTGATAAATCGTAAGATACCAATAGGTGGTAGAAAAGATGAGAAGGGATGAGAAATGAGAAGATGAAAAAGATGAGAAGATGAGTAGGATAATAGCATTGCAGCATTGCAGATAATTACATGGGTAAATATCTTTAGGCATACGAAAGAGCTATGGGAATTTGGTTGTTAGCACGAGGGGGGGAATTATCTTGTGTCTAGTTGTTTTGGCATGCAATGCCATATAGTAGCATCTTAAGGGACAAATTAAAACAGTTTATGTCAAGGATGTGAGAGATATTTTCTCAGCTCTCTCTCTGGTTCATACAGTACACAGATCCTCAATGGATGGCAACAGGAATAACACAGTCTTCCTTTTCATACTTTCACTTCTTTGTCAATATCTCCACTTTGTATTCACCATAATGACCTAAATTAACCTCAACCTGAAGCAGTGTATGTGAGTGGCAAGGGAGGAGGAGAAACAGATGCTATAACATATTAGAAAAATAATTGGAGATAACACTAGAAAATGAATCTTTGAGTGTCGGTAGGAGGAAATTTCACCTTATCTCTAGTACCTTATGTTTTATATCCAGTGGTCCTTACAAAGAATTGCAATTTATCAGTGCTTCAAGGCCAGCATTCTCCTCATGATCAAAGTTTTGATTAGTCATCTTAATTATTGCTAAGATTAGTGAGGAACAGATTGTAGTGCCACCTTCTTTGATGCCGCCATAGTTAGAACATGATGAATGTTATTTGCTGCTTGCTATTTCTGGAGACTTTTTTTCCTCTACAATTCATATATGTGTGCTTAGTGAAGTGGAGAGGAGAAAAACCACAGGAGTCTTCATTTTAATTTGACAGACTCACTGGGTCATCCCTTGTGCCCTTTAAAATGTAGTTATAATAAGAGAATAGGGGAAAAAGGAACTCCTTGAAAAGTAATTCACATAGCAGATCCTATCATATCTTTCCCTCCAGGTCCTTTGGATAACACTATTGGGAGGTATACACAGATCTCAAGAATAGCCTTTGTAAATGCTGCTGTGGCTAATTAGAGGAAAGGTTATGCTTTTGTCTCATGCTCCCTACCAACAGGTTTATTTTTATTTTTTTTGGTGTCTTACTAAGGGGTGGAAAGATAGTGTCCGTTACCCAGAGCTGTAAATTCCACCTCAATTTTGCAAATAAAACATGCATTGTTTACTACTGAACGCATTCCTGTATTTACAGGGCTTTCCAAACCATACTTAAGTAATTAATGTGTACGCATTTGATTTTTTTTTTTTTTTGCAGTACTTTCAAGATCACTGTAAGCAACACAAAGAAAGTAAGCAATACGCCATCTAGTTCAATCAGTAGACATCTCCTGGGGAGATTGTGAAGGTCTTCATTTTGGATCTTCTAAGATATGGAGCAGCCTGAACTGATTAAAAGCTCAGGGCAATTGGTTGTAGGTTAGTCCCCAGTCTTCTGATTATGTGATTATTCTAATAGAAGTATCTAATGGGATGATGCATGGAAGTTTCACAGGTCTTAGTAACAGTGTGATAGTTTCTACTATTAATGGACACATTTGCCAATAGCTGCATTAAACAGGTATAATTAGGGCAATTTGACATAGATGGAAATGCTGCAGGATTTTCCTATCTGTATATCTAGCTAGCTATTTATCTCCCAACATTCTTCTAATGGAACTCAAGGTCTCTTATCCTATTTTGGCCGGTTCCCATCCAGCCACTGACAACCTAATATGTATCTCTTTTTTCTTAAAATCAGATGCAACCATGAAACTCTTTGAGTATTATCACAACAACTGTATGAGATAGTTCTGTACATTTCAGCTGTACATTTTGCCAACTCATATAAGTAGAATGAAACAAAAAAATTGTTGGATGCTCAGTGTAAGATACACCCGTTATCAGATATACATTTCTTTATTATTTGTTAAATTGATTGATCACCCATCTTAGCATAGATAACTCTGGCCATTTACAATATTCTTTGCTTCCAAAACTTTTCTGCCAAAAGTCATGGATTCAGAAGATATTGATGACAGAAGACTTTAATAATTAAGCCCCATGTCAGATAGTTAATAATTGTCATGAATTTAATTGTACATATCCAATCAGTAAATATGGTATTTATGATTCTTTCCATAGATTGCAGTTCACTTTCCAATGTCTTGTTCTTTTACTTTTATGCATTATATTATTTAGCTATTATCTTTTGGTAATGCAGATGTAACTCTACTTACTGCAACTCACCCTATATACACACATATATGTGTACACATGAAATAGTTGGTATGCTAGGGCTGAAAGGGACATTTAGCCTTTTTAATCTTCTTAATAAGTTTAATTGAGTCTATTAACATAGGTTAATTAGACTAATTAAGTTGGTAAGCATCTTCTCTTTAAATCTTTGGCAAAACAGGACAGTTAAGGTCTATGGCAAATCTGTTGAGATTAATGGTAGTTTTATGCTGTTGATAATTTGATCATATCCTGCAATCAGTTCTGCTCTAAATGGATTTGTCTTTCTCTCCTCCTAAAAGATGAATTGACTTGATCATAAATATTGCACGGTAACATAGACTATTTGCTGCTGATCTCAATAAGTAGAAATAAATTGTAACATTAATTCTTTTCTCCTCTAAAAAGAATTAAAGCTAACATGTATGTTTTGCCCTGCAGCTTTATAAGGTCTGACGAGCACAGTGAGAAATAATTGCACTTCTCCAGTCCATTGTTTCCAATATCGGCAAGGGAGAAAAGTCACACAACCATAGAGACAATACCAAAAGATTGTAAAATATGCCTATTTTCCAGTGCTGAGCAGAGATAGAAAATAAAGGAGAGGAGAGGAGTCACTGGTATTGTTATACTCTATGTATCTAAGAAAATTCTTCAGGAGAGATCTCAAAACTGTTTTCTAAGATATAATGTAGTTTAGATAGGAGGGAAAACATGATCCCTCTCATTGAATCCTCCTGGGAGAGAATGTGGCTACATAATAAAGAGAAACTGTTGAAGCAGCAGTATTTTAGGCTTGTACTCCTTGGGATAAGCTAAAGAAAGAAGCCAAAATAAAACATTTGTCCAGGTAATTTGCCTATATGTCAGATCCATGTATCTGCCATTCTTCAATGGAAGAAGGGGACGGGGGGTTGGTATTTAGTATTTATTTGATTTGTCAATTGCTTACCAGATACAGGTATAAGAATAAATATAGTTTTGAATACATGAGATAGATACCTATAAGAAAAATAAAAAACAATAGGACAGGGACGGTGGGCACGATTGGTGCACTTATGCACGCCCCCTACAGGTGTCTTAGGAAGGGGGTGAGGACAATAGTAGACAGTCTAAGGTTTTAAGGGTTTGGGGAAGAAACCACAGAGTCAGGTAGAGTATTCCAAACATTGACCACTCTGTTGCTGAAGTCGTATTTTCTGCAGTCAAGTAATTGGTACAAGTAATCCTTTTTGATGTAACCTGAATATATTAAATTTTATATTGAATCTGTATAACTTGCACATGATATACAACTGGAGGACTGGATCCAGATGTCTAGAAACTTGTCACCTCTTGGAGAGATAGCAAGAAGAGAGGGGACCATAAAAATTCCAGCTCTGGAAGATACCCCTGGGAAACTCTTCTAAGATACGTTCCCAGAGAAGGGGAGGGGGAATTGACATGTTGGTTCTTTGTTTGACTAAATCTAAATTTAAATAAGGGGAAGGATTCTAACTCCCTTTATCTATTACTGTATGCCTGGAAGCATCTTAGATTCTGCTTTGACTAGTACTGGATTCACTTCCTTACAATAAAGAATTCGTTTTGAAATACCTAGCTTTCAGAAGTTCATTCTTTTTGGTTGAAGGGGAAAAGTGCATTGCTTACATAAAGCAGAATCTAAGATGCTTTCGGGCATACAGTAATAAATAAAGGGAGTTAGACCCCCTAACTGGTAGATTGGAACTGGTAGATTGGATCCACTTGTAAGCGAAACCAACAGGAAGAAATTTACTTCTTTATGGGAAACATAATACAGAATTAACAGAGTTGGAAGGAATCTTGCAGGCCTTCTACTCCAACCTTTCAGACAAATGGCTGTCCAATCTCATCTTAAAAAGCTCCAGTGAAGGCACACCTACAACTTCTGAAGGCAAGTTGTTTCACTGATTGATTGTTTGAACTGTCTGTCAAAATCTCTCCTTATTTCTAGGCTGGATCTCTCCATTTGTTTTCATCCATTGCTTTGCCCTACATGGTATGGCATGGTTTAGTTTAGTTTAGTTTATTGACTTTACTGTCATTGCACCTCTTATAATGAAATCAAACACGATCTTCAGTGCACATCATGACCATGAAAATAAACACAAAACACATCCTTCACACATTGAATTGAAAACCCCAGACACCACACCAACACTGCATTATACAGTAGAATTCAACAGAGCTACTGCTCTGGGATAGAAGCTGTTTTTCACCCTGTTTGTTCTTGTTTTTATAATACTGTACTGTCTAGCTGATGGTAATAGTTAAAAAAAAAAAGGTGCCCAGGATGAGAGGGATCTTTGAGACTGTTTTGAACTTTCTTAAGGCAGGAGGAGCTATAAAGCTCTTCCAAAGAGAGGAGAGGGCAACCAATGATCTTCTGGGCCATGATTCTGGACTGCTGTCCTATCTGCCACTGTGCAATTGGCAAACCACACAGAGATGCAATAAGTTAAGATACTCTCTATGGTGCAGCGGTAGAAGGTCACTAGCAGTTTTTCATTCAAAAAATGAAAAAGGGTACGGTATGGTATGGTATGATGTTATATGATATATGATATACTGATATGATTTGCTGATATGTTGATGTGATATAATATGATCTTTAAACACAGCAACTATGAAGCTTTTTTATGTTTTCCTTATTAACATTTTTTTCCTTTAGTAGTGAAAAAAATGGAAGACTCACACAAAAAAATTTAAGAGAGATACAATTAGGCATTTGTACTGCTAAAGGACTTTGTTTAATCTTCATTTTTAGGTTAACTGACAAATTTACAGTTCCCAAAGTAATTGGAAGATAGTTATCCTTCCAGCCATGCATTTCCCTGACTGTTATGATGCAGCTGCCAGCCAAAAAGAAACTGCATTGCAAATTGTATATATTTGGGAAGACACATAAAGAAAGCACATCTTGTGGGAGGAAAAATGCATAGTAGCATACATATATTAGAGAAAGATGTGCACAGAAGACCACATTAAGAAAAGCTGTTATGATAATAAATATGAACTTTCATTTTTTTCTTTAAAAAAAATCCCTGCAGAATAATATATGATAATTGCATTCATCCAAATACACTCAGAATGGCTAATGAATAGATACAACTCATTTACCCAACGTTACCAGCTCCATGAAAATAAGGGATATTAATTGCTCAAGAAAAGCCTTATCTGCATGGAGCTTTTCGGGCAATTTGGCAGGGGGAGCAACATGGTGAGCCATATGGGATGTTCTACTTGATTAAATGTCCTAACTCATAGGTCCCCAACCCCTGGGCCATGGTGCACTACCAGGCCACAGCCTATTCAGAACTGGGCTGCACCACTGGTGGGTAAGCATGCATGCATGCACAGCCCCACTCACACAAGTGGCAGGTCTATGCGTCCACTGCTTACCAGTGGTATATGAACCATTAAGTACTAAGGACGTGCTTAGGGCATCAGGCCCAAAGGGGGCACCATAAAAACGTTTATGTACCTAAGCTAGGCTTTGTTTGTACAGTATGTACAAAGGAGGGAGGCACCAAGTTTTGTCAGTGCTTAGGGCACCAGAGAGCCTTAATCCGCCACTGCTGAAGCCACTGCTGTGGCTTCATCTCACACAGATGAAGCTGTGTGCACACACACCTGCCTCTTCCACAAAACCATCCTTTCCCCTCTCCCCCCACTCTAGGTTGCCATCAGGGAAGGTTCGGGAATGCTGAACTAACTTTCTTTGTAGCAATAGAGGAGAATATTTGTAGCTCAGAGTTGAAATGAGGGGTCCTTATTGCTCTCTAAGCTTGGTTGTTTCTTGCAGAACTTTCATTACCCAAACTAGATAACGAAATGTCTGCAAAAAAGCAACCAAGCTCAGAGAGCACCAAGGACCCCTTATCCGTTTGTGTCAAATATTCCATTGCAAAAATATGAAATTGCAGCATTTGTGCAGTGGCCTCATTGTACATCTGTTGACATTAGAGTTTGCTGCTGATGCGGCTGTATCCATCTCTGTCAGACTCCCAGACGCAAGCATAGCAGAAATGAGCCAAAAATTTGACATGGCAAAGCTGCATAAGAATGTTGTTTTGCATACTAAAATACAGACATATTAAGCAGATGATTGTCTTCCATCAACATTAGAGTGCAATCACCTCTTACAAGCAGTGCAAGTTAAATTTGATGCTTTGTGGTTAGGTGAAAGTTTGCTATTGTTTCTGTAATTGCCATTCTCCCTTGGGAAATTCTAACTCGAAAGTAAAAAAAAGTACAATAATGAAATAAATACAATTAAGAGAGATATGATTATCAGTTTCCCCCAAGTGTTTTGGTTTGGGAGAAAATATTTGTAAAGAAAAGATACACAAAAAGCTTGGCCTAGCCATATTAAAATGACACAATGTGATATGGATATGCAAATGGGGTTGGCAAGAAAAATAATTTTAGATTTTGGTTTTTACTATTTCTTGTAGTGCAAAAATTCTTCTGAGTTTTGAATAATATAGAATACTCCTCCTGTTCTAGCTATTTTTTTTTCTTTTGATTTCTTCTTGTGGAACATTGCTGATCCAAACACTGCTGTTTGTATCCTTGTTCAAAATTTGTCCTTTTACTGAAAAGAGAAATTCAGTGAATTACCACTCAGAAGAAGGAAAATTAGCAGTTCCAGAAATGCAGTTCAGGTTTTTGGAATATTCACTGCTCTAGGAATAATTAAAATGATACCAACAATTGAACTTTAAAGTTCTTCAGAATGCTTCATCAGGTATGAGGATGCAAATGAGTAGCCCATGAGGAAGAAACATCAACTTCAAAGGAACGGGCTAGGAGGTGACTTCAACTGCAGTTCAAAGTCAGTAGACTGAATGCATCAGACAGCTGCAAGTCTTAGCAGTGTCAAGTTTACACCTAAATATTTTTAATTGGCTTAATTGGATCTTAGCTTCTACTTTGCTGAATTTTGTTCTCTATTTTATTTTTGACCAGTTAGACACCTCAAATGCTTCAAGGTAGAAAGACGAGATCTAAATTGAAATAGCAATTAACCTAATAGCAGTAATAACAAGAGTGACTATCAATAAATTATAATCATAGTACATAATTTATGGGAGGTGAAGTTGGTGCAAGCTCTCCTAGAAGAATTGCTTTCAGTAGTGATTTGGGAGACCTTGTAAAGGTGTGAAGAAGCTATAATGAGTCTTGCTGAAGGGTTTTTTGCTACCTCAAAACTTCAGATGCTAATTCCAGTAGCTGCTATAAGAGTTGGCCCATTTATTGTACATATGGCAACAACTGGAGCTGCCGGATGAAGCTTTGAAATGAAGCAATGCACCTGTTTCACTGTGTTTTAGAAACAGGAACAGGCAAAACAACTTCAAAGAGGTGCTTCAAATGAAACTTCATGAAACGAGAGCCTCCTTTGGAAGTTTTCTATGTGCCCTAACATTTAATGTGAATTCCTTCTCTTTAGACGGAATGAAAGTGAAGGTGGGAGAAAGCAAAGTAATTAATAGGTTACTTTAAAAAAAAGAAAAAGAAACAACCCACTCTTCCATCTTGTTCTGTCCTCTGTGTTCCTAAGATCTATTAGGGATTCTATTACAACCAGAGACAGAGGTCAAATGCCCCATTGGAAAAGCAACAACTGTTTTCCAGAGGATGAATAAAACCTGGTCCTTGTCATCTATATCACTGAAACTTAAATTCCATTTGCTTGCTTTTATAGAGATACTGACCACTATTTTTGCCAGTGAGACCTGGAAGGCATCAGCAAGTATTAACAAGAGATTCAGTGTCTTCTAACAAAGATGTCTTCACCGAATCCTAAAGATTCACTATTTTGACCATGCTACTAATGAAGAAGTGCTCCAAGAGAGTTTCGCTTGCAAATTACATAATGTAGTTGCAGGCAGAAGCCTTCAACTTGCAAATCATATATTCCATATGGAGAATAACCAAATTCCCAAGATGAAATGGATTCCCCCCCCCCATGCCAAACAAACAAGAGGATGCCCTTAAATACATGGAGAAGAACATTCATTGATGACTTAAAGAGTTTAAACACTACATGGGAAGACACTAACATATTGCCCCTAACGGAAAATACTGAAGTTCCCCTGGTAAGTAACATAGTATGAGAGGATCTAATGCTCAAAAAATACAACCAGGAACAGAATAAGAAATGTTGGAGGGGGACGAGATTTGAAGGTGGATTTAGTTGGGGTAAGTAGCATCAGAGATTGGAGATAAGACAAGCAGATCACCATATTCAGAGTTTACTCTCCAGGTGATCAGAGGAAAACACCTTAAGCAAAGGCTTTAGAAATGCATGAAATTCTTTCTGAAGAAAGTTTTGAATGAATGTGATGTCTTGGGCCATCAGACGAGTCTTAGAAGAGAGAGGGAGCTATCATAGGAAGATTCATTGTGATTTGTATCAACAAACGTTATGGAGTGCAGTCAACTTTGGACACTGTATCCATTTTCCCCATCACTGGATGAAAAAAGTAGATGTACAAGGTGTGAAAAATGAAAAATCATTTATCTTTGTCAATCAAGCAAAAACAGGGAATCATTCATATGTTCAAAATCTATTACTTGAATTCAAAGCCTGGAAATGCAGATCACCATTTTAAATAGCTGATATTCCCCCTGTTTACAAATATCTGAATTATGAGAACATTTTCAAATTTCAATCCTGTAGGAAAGCAACAATAAGTGCAAAATGTGAAACAAATAAGATTCTTTATGGGATATCCTTAAATCAACCATTCAGCAGTCAAGAAACACCATCTCCTATGCACTATTTCCAATAGATCAAAGTAATCAACACAACTGTGAAAACAACTTCTCTGCAAGGAGACATAGGGAGCAGTAGAAGGGGGAGTAAAAATGGAGGTAGAGGGACAAAGGGGAGGAGGAGGAGGGAGTGGGGAGAGAGAAGAGAAGGGGAAGGAGAAGGAGAAGGAGAAGAAGTGTTATCAGTGCGATTTCTGTGGGCACTTTGGTGCTTGTTACAATTTCTTCAAGCCTGTAAAGGGAAAAAGAACCATTTGAAGAAGATTCAAGGTGAATTAGGAGAAACTGGAATCCTCAGAGAGGTGTTTTTGTGACTTAACATAGTGTTTTCTTAACATACATTTTGCAAGCATAGTATGAGATGAATAACATATGCAGATGGTGCAAATTATGCAAAATGTCATTGGATTACTTCAGGTAATAAATCAAGCCAGCCTGATCTATTAATATTAAGTTCCAGTCACAGCAGAAATAGCAGATTGAAGGGAATATCAGACTGAACATCATAACTGTATACAAGATGCATCTTTCTACCCTTCCAAATTGGAGTCACGTGTCCTCGCATGAAAAAAAAAATAGGTAGGCTTTCTGATGTACAAGAAAACTGTTAAATCAAAAAACAAACAAACATGGAGAATCAACAGAAATATAGAGTGAAACTTTTAGGTTCCAATCTCTATATTGGGGTCCCCAACCCACAGTCCATGGACTGGCACTGGGCTGAAGCATGCCAGAAATGGGCCACACAAATAAGTGAAGCCCCATCCATGGGATCCAGGCAGCATGTGAAACCACACCCCCTCCAGCCCACAGAAAAACCTCTCTCTGTGGAACTGGTCCCTGGTGTCCAAAAGGTTGGGGAAGAGGCTCTGCTCTACATGGTCAAATGCTGAACCTAGAGTGGTTCTAGAGTGAGCCTCCACTTATAATGACTGTAATTTTTAAAGCTATGGCATCTTTTATTTTAAAAGTGAAAACAGAGCTAAACAACTTTTGAATGGTTAATTTAAGAATTGACAATTAAGATGGTAATCAAAAGAGACATTCAGGAAAAAATGAGAATCTCTTTTGTATATATGGGGTAATATATACAATCTCAATATATAATCTTAATATATGGGGTGAAAGCATTCAGATAGACACTAAATGGCAGTAACCAGGGGTGTAACCAGTAACCATTCAAATTTTTCAACAACCGGTTCTGTGGGCGTGGCTTAGTTAGTGGGCATGTCTTGGTGGTCATGTGACTGGGTGGACGTGGTTTAGTGGTCATGTTATTGGCTGGGTGTGGCCAACTCAATATTACTCACATCGAGGCACGCATCTCCTCACCTGGCCTCTCATGACTGTGGGGAAGCTGCTACAGTTGTAAGTGTGAAAAATGGTCATAAGTCACTTTTTTCAGTGCCATTGTAACTTTGAATGGTCACTCCACACAAGCAAAGTACCAGCAAAGGAGGGGAAAAATGCTCCAGAGAGGTTCCAGAGACAGAAAGTCTAGTCCTGCCAAGAATGTAATAAGGGTTAACAGAGAGGCAGTTTCTGTAAGCAACACCAGAATGTTTCCTTCCTGCCTTCCTTACAGGATTAGGCCAGTAATTTCTTCTAACAACCAGTTCTCTGAGCTGCTTAGAATATTAACAACGGTTCTAGCAAATAGGTGGGAACTGGTAGAATCTCACCACTGGCAGTAATGGTTAATTTATGTTGTCTCTTTGCTGACATCAAATGGTCTTCAAGATTTCCAGTTCTGCTGCTCTGTATCAGAGCTTATACCTGTTATGTCAAATGCATTGGCTTAGTTGGCTGAATTTTAAGGCTTTCCTTTTCAGGTCTGAATTTATTTTATTTTTTTATTACCCTTTTAAAAGCAATCAAAGTTATCTGAATGCATTTTTGTTCCTCTCTTAAAAACAAGACAAACCCACTCATACTTATATTGCAGAGGCCTTTGGCCAAATTGCATTGTATCAGCATTATTGCAAATAAGGAGGCCCTTTACCTAGAAGTATACTATCAACATAAAGAAATATTTTTTAAACGTTGGTAAATAACAGCGCTAAATGGACTGAACCAATTGAATGTCTGAGCATCTCAATAACAACAGTAGAAATTTTCAAGAAATGCAAAGTACCAGGATGATGGTTTTAGGAGAACTCACATAAAGTTTGATCAGACAAAGAGGCATGGCATAAATGCGGCTTACTTCATGGAACTAGAACTTATTTCTAGACAACTGTACACTGTCTAACAAAATGGCTTCTGTGGCAAGTGTTGCCAATGATAAATTATCACATGTTACAAACCACATAGGACCACTTAGATATGTGGCGATTCCACCTCTAATCTTGGATGGGGTAGCACTTCCTCGTTCAAAAACGGTGTGCAATTTTGAGGTCTTCCTTGGCTCACAGATGGTTGCAGCTGTGGCCAGGAAGCCTTTGCACCATGTGTTGTGATCTGCCACTCTTTATGAGATTGGAAGGCTCTTCAGATAGTTACTCATGACAACATATGCACTCATGCCACACAGCCTGATTACTGAAATGAACTCGGCTTGTGCCGAGGTAGAGGTTGCTCTGAAAAATGTCTGAGAAGTTTCAACTGATCCAAACTGCAGCAGGTTGGGTGGCCGGGGACATCCTGTTTGTGAGTTGCACTGGCTGCCAGTTTGCTTCTAGACGAAATTAAACTTACAAATTATGATCTATAAAGCCATACAAGCTATGAGGACTGCTTACTTGTGATAATATGAAGAAATGTTCTTGGAAAACAGGAGGAAGACCATAGCAATGGAGTCAACAAAGTCCAAAGGTGGGAGAAAGACATGGGAAACATTTCAAAAGGATCCCACCCTAATTTTCCAGGGAGTAAGAGGAAAGGATGAAATAAAGTTTTTCTAAGATTCTGTTTAATGTAACCTTATCACAGAGTTAATACTCCTAGGTTGAGCTTCCATCCTATCTTGAAGTCTTGCAAAATTGAAATGCACCTGCAAAATGCAATGTTTGGACTAATTGGTCTTCCCTTCCAATGCTACAGTTCTCTCTTTTTAAAAAAAATTATTTTCCTTTTTCTGTAATTTATTTATTAAATAATTTGCCACCCATCTTGCTAGTCATTAATGTTATAAATCAAGATACACTGTGTCATTTTAATAAAGACTTCAATGCAGTAATGTTTATACAGGATGGTTAAATGTTATTAAGTTCAGAAAAGGACAACTCAAAATATGTTCTGTTAAATAATGTTGATCATTGGGAAAGGAGGCACATAAAATGCATAGTAGTTTTCTATAATGCAAGGAATCCTGGAGGCAAGTTTTGTATTTTGCTGAATTCCCAGCCTAACATCCTACGAGGCAAATCATTTCGTATTTGTGCCCTTCATAAAGAATTGTCACCAGCCTAATACATTTGTTTGTCTCTCTTTTTTGCATGCATAACTGACTTCTGTTGTATTATGTCTCTGAGTCATTCCTGTGGAGGTTTGCCCATTGCTACCTAATTTGTTTTGTTTATTCTTACTTAGTGAGTCTTTGGGGATTTTCAAGCATGTAAAATGGTTCATATTCTTCAGGCAAAATGTTAAGAGAGAGCAAAGATCGCAAGTTGATTGAGTTTAATCAGTTGTTCATCAATGTCAGTGGAATAGAAAGGATAGCTCTAAAGATCTTAAGTTCATCCATAGCTGGCTGGGGCTTGTTTTTTTCTATAAGACCCATTATGGCAGGTAGAAACACTTTGAGAGAGATCTTTCACTGTATTTTCTTCATGCAAATACTCAGATTTAACATTTTAGAATTGAATTACACACGCATTTAACAATTTAGAATTGATCCAATAGTATAATATTTGAAATTGCCTTAATTTTATGATACCACACAATGAAAAACACTAATACAAAAGCTAAATACTTTATCTTTAAAAATAGCCCATGAAACACCCAAATCTAACTGTGTGTGGGTAGTACTTAATTTACAACAATTTGTTTGGTGACTATTCAAAATTACAATCATCTTCTTTTAATGACCCCATAATCCCTTGCAGGGTGAAGCAACTGAATGGAGCAGAGTGTTTACTGACCGGATGCCCTTCCTGTCACCAATGCAGAGTTTTGTTCAGCAGATATATTCTCATTGTGCCCAGAGAGGGAAATATCTGATCTATCTAGGATTGAACTCACAGCCTCCTGGTTGTGAGATGAGAGTTCACCTCTAGGCCACCACACCACAACTGTTCCAAATTACAATGACACTGAAAAAAGTGATTTATGACTGGTTTTCACACATATGACCATAAGGAAGCTGCAACACTTGTGTGATCAAAATGCCAGTTGTTGGCAACTGGCATGTATTTATGACATAATGTCATAAATGTAATGTTATGTGATCACCATTTATACCCTTCCCAGCGAGCTTCCAACTAGCAAAGTCAATGGGAGAAGCCAAATGTGCTTAACAACTGCATGATTTACTAAATTACTGTAGCGGTTCTCTTAACAATTGTGGCAAAAAGGTCATAAAATTGGACACAGCTCTTAACAATTGTCTTTGGGGGCAATAGAATTTGGGCTCAGTTGTGCAATTGTAAGTCAAGAATTACCAATACATCTCTTACCTGAGGGATATAGATGGAAAGAATTGATATATCTGATTATAAATGTATTAACAGCAGCCAGAATTGTATTTGCCAAAAATTGGAAAAGTGAAAAAATTCCGATAGAAGAGGAGGTGATTAAGAAAATAATGGAATGTGCAGAAATTAGTAAATTGACATTAGCAATTAGAAAGCAAGAAGACAAAGAATATTCTAAAATTTGGGATTTATTTTATCAATGGCTAGATAAGAAAGTAGGGAAATATAATATAATATAAAGATCTTAAAGATCTTACATTATCTTAAAGATAAGATAATGTAATGATATATTATAACTGATTAAATGAAATGAATGATATGAACTAGGTTTTGTAAAAGTTGAGATTTGCTCAAAAAGGATGACATGAATTCATAATTAAAGTCTAATA